>NC_054085.1:11678721-11978721 GCF_017562075.2 Anopheles merus
CTGCTGAGCCAGCAAGAGCACGTGCTTAGCAAGGACGACACGCCGGTTAACCTGGAGCAGGCCGAGAACCAGCTGAAGCGCCACGAAGCGTTCCTCACCACGATGGAGGCGAACGATGAGAAGTTCAACACGATCGTGCAGGTCGCCGGACAGATGACGAGCAAGGATCACTTCGATGCGGACAAGATTACGAAGCGCGCGGAGAGCATCGCGCACCGCCGTGACGATAACCGCAACCGTGCGCTGGAGCTGCACGAGAAGCTGAAGAACCAGGTGAAGCTGCACGAGTTCCTGCAGGACATCGAGGAGCTGACCGAGTGGGTGCAGGAGAAGTACATCACGGCGCAGGACGACACGTACCGCAGCGCCAAGACTGTGCACTCGAAGTGGACGCGTCATCAGGCGTTCGAGGCGGAAATTGCCGCGAACAAGGAGCGCCTGCACGAGGCGAAGAAGGCCGCCCAGGAGCTGATGGTGGAGAAGCCCGAGTTCAAGGAGATCATTGAGCCGAAGCTGACGGATCTGTCCAAGAACTTTGACGAGCTGGAGACGAGCACCAAGGAGAAGGGTGCGCTGCTGTTCGACGCCAAGCGCGAGGTGATTGTGCAGCAGAGCGTGGACGACATCGACTCGTGGATGGACGATCTCGAGAAGCAGATCATCAACACGGACACGGGCAACGATCTGACCTCGGTGAACATCTTGATGCAGAAACAGCAGATCATCCAGACGCAGATGGCGGTCAAGGCGCGCCAGGTCGAGGAGCTCGACAAGCAGACGGAGGTGCTGACCAAGACGGCCCCGTCCGACGTCCTCGAGCCGATCGTCGAGAAGAAGACGGCGGTGAATGCGCGCTTCGAAAAGATCAAGGCACCGCTGCTGGAGCGCCAGCGCCAGCTGGAGAAGAAGAAGGAAGCGTTCCAGTTCCGGCGCGACGTCGAGGACGAGAAGCTGTGGATCGACGAGAAGATGCCGCTGGCCGAGTCGACCGAGTACGGCAACTCGCTGTTCAACGTGCACGTGCTGAAGAAGAAGCACCAGTCGCTCAACACCGAGATCGACAACCACGAGCCGCGCATCATGACGATCTGCAACAATGGGCAGAAGCTGATCGACGAGGGGCACGAGGATGCGGGCTCGTACGCGGATCTGATCAGCCAGCTGACGCAGAAGTGGCAGGAGCTGAAGGATGCGGTCGAGAACCGGCACCGCCAGCTCGACCAGTCCGAGAAGGTGCAGCAGTACTTCTTCGACGCGGCCGAGGCTGAGTCGTGGATGAGCGAGCAGGAGCTGTACATGATGGTGGAGGACCGCGGCAAGGACGAAACGTCCGCCCAGAATCTGATGAAGAAGCACGAAAGTCTGGAGCAGTCGGTGGAGGACTATGCGGACACGATCCGTCAGCTGGGTGAGACCGCCCGTCAGCTTACGACCGAGCAGCACGCGTACAGCGACCAGGTGTCGGTGAAGCAGTCCCAGCTCGACAAGCTGTACGCCGGACTGAAGGATCTGGCCGGAGAGCGCCGGGCCCGCTTGGACGAGGCGCTGCAGCTGTTCATGCTGAGCCGCGAGGTGGACGATCTGGAGCAGTGGATTACCGATCGCGAGGTGGTGGCCGGTTCGCACGAGCTGGGCCAGGATTACGACCACATTACGCTGCTGTGGGAACGGTTCAACGAGTTCGCGCAGGATACGGCCACCGTTGGCAGCGAGCGGGTGGCGAAGGCGAACGGCATTGCGGACGATCTGATCCATGCTGGGCACTCGGACAGCGCCACCATCGCGGAGTGGAAGGACGGGCTGAACGAGTCGTGGCAGGATCTGCTCGAGCTGATC
This sequence comes from Anopheles merus, assembly GCF_017562075.2. Classification (NCBI taxonomy): domain Eukaryota; kingdom Metazoa; phylum Arthropoda; class Insecta; order Diptera; family Culicidae; genus Anopheles; species Anopheles merus. The sequence continues at coordinate 11,680,558 of NC_054085.1, forward strand.
GAAACGCGCAAGGCGATGCTAGCCGCTTCGCGCGAACTGCACAAGTTCTTCCACGACTGCAAGGACGTGCTGGGCCGCATCAACGAGAAGCAGCACGGCGTGTCGGAGGAGCTCGGCCGCGACGCCGGTGTCGTGTCGGCGCTGCAGCGCAAGCACCAGAACTTCATCCAGGACCTGATGACGCTCCACTCGCAGGTGCAGCAGATCCAGGAGGAGTCGGCCAAACTGCAGGCGGCGTACGCGGGCGAGAAGGCGCGCGAAATTACGAACCGCGAGCACGAGGTGCTGAACGCCTGGGCCCACCTGCAGTCGATGTGCGAGGAGCGCCGGGGCAAGCTGGCCGATACGGGCGATCTGTTCAAGTTCTTCAACATGGTGCGCACGCTGATGCTGTGGATGGAGGACGTGGTGCGGCAGATGAACACGTCCGAGAAGCCGCGCGACGTGTCGGGCGTCGAGCTGCTGATGAACAACCACCAGAGCCTGAAGGCGGAGATCGATACGCGTGAGGACAACTTTAGCGCGTGCCTGGCGCTCGGCAAGGAGCTGCTGTCGCGCAACCACTACGCGTCGGCGGATATTAAGGATCGATTGCTGCAGCTTACCAACAGCCGGAATGCGCTGCTCCATCGGTGGGAGGAACGTTGGGAGAACCTGCAGCTGAGTAAGTGCAAACGCGGAGGCGCCTTGGATGTTGGATTGTATGGAATTTGGTGCATTAAATCTGTGTTTCTCTTTCTGTGTCTCACCATGCGCAGTCCTGGAGGTGTATCAGTTCGCTCGGGATGCTGCCGTCGCCGAGGCATGGCTTATCGCACAGGAACCGTACCTGATGTCGACCGAGCTGGGCCACACGATCGACGAGGTGGAGAATTTGATCAAGAAGCACGAAGCCTTCGAGAAGTCTGCCGCCGCCCAAGAGGAACGCTTTAGCGCATTGGAGCGATTGACAACGGTCAGTATTCATGCTCCAACTTCTTCCATCTTCTTTTTTGGAGTAAATTTTGAATAAAAATGCTCTCTTTTCTGTTTCAGTTTGAGCTCAAAGAAATGAAGCGTCGCCAGGATGCGGCCGAGGAAGCGGAACGCCAGCGGCTCGAAGCGGAAGCGGCGGCAGCACGTGCGGCGGCCGAGGCAGAGGCCGAAGCCATCCGGCAGCAGGAAGCAGCCGCAGCCCGTGACGCAGCCGATGCACCCGGATCGCCACATTCCACCCGAGAGCAGGAGTCAGGTGAGCGATTCTTTTCGTACCGTAGCGATGCTGTAAAGAACGATCCTACCTTCTTCCTACCCCGTTGCCGAGTGCATCATCCTCCTTGAATGTCCCACAATCCAGTGTTTTGTCCTGTCTCCAATGACTATTCCTCGACCATTTCTCTTTCCTAACTTTGTATTTTTTACGTACTAAAATACTTTTCCTACTACTATTACTACTGTTTACTACTGCTAACAATGTTGTATCACAAAAACCGTACCTTTCTTTATATATATAAATACCTTCACAATTCGTTTTTCTTACACGCTGCCCGCGCGAAATCACAATGCTAATACAATATTAACCAACAAACAAACAAAAATCAATAACCCATTGGCGCATACTTTCGATTGGAACAAAACTTGATGTGTGTATGTGTGTGGCGTAAACCTGCAAACCCTCTAAAACAACGTTACTAAAAACTACCCGCAAAATCACATCTGGAAATTGCAAACGTTCTAAACTTTCTTTGCAAAAAACAAAAACCAACACACCTGTAGTCACTATGCGTGCCACTTCACCAGTAGAAAAAGAAAGACCCATTTCCCAGACAGGTACTTGAGCATTAACACACCTATCTCTTCTTACTCTCTTGTATATTGTACTGTGTAGTACTATCTTCTCTCCACCTTTGTGTGTGTGCGTGCGTTTCAAAAGCCTCTTAGCCCTTAGCTCTAGCCTCAACTAATATGGCAATGCCTTATTTTTGTACATTTATTGAAACTGAACATTTCAGGGTGTTTAAAGTCACTTTCGAATGTACACATCATTGTTCACCACCTCCAAGATGTTTTTCAACAGCTGTAAAATGTTGTATTTGCATCACAATAATTGTTCAGTTCTTTCACAAGATTTTCGACACGTCATAAGCTGAATTGTGTTTTGACAGTTCTTGTGGTGCGTTGAAAATCATGTGTAAGAACTGACTTTTTTTTACGAAAATACACTGTTGAAAAACATCTTGGAAGTGGTGAATACAATGTTTTCTAAGTCGCTTTCGAATGTGCACATAATTATTCATCGCACCTCCAAGATGTTTTTCATCAGCTGCCGAATGCTGCATTTGCTTGCATAATAAAATTCAGTTTTTACACAAGATTTTCAACACATCACCAAAAAAACTGTCGAACTCAATCCAGCATGGGAAGTGTTGAAAATCATGCAGAAGAAATTAAAAATTATGATGATGGAAATGAAATATCAGAGAGATTCATATTTTTTATGAATGACGTGCGGTGAATACCAACGTTTACATTCGAAACTGACTTGAAACCCCCTGTAATGATGTGCAGATTCGAAAGTGACTTGAAAACCCCTGTAATGTTTTCTTTGTTTGTGCATTTTAGTTTGTTACTCTAGAACAAATAGTTGTACATATTTATTTGTTCTGTTAATGTTTTTCTACTTCCGTGCAATTCTACACTAGCCAGTTCGCTTTAGAGGTGTGTCGTTTATCTACTTTAAGCTTTCCTTGTGTGCGTCGTTGATATAGTTTTTGAAATTGATTTGTATTATTATATGTTTTATTTTGATTCTCTAACATGATTGATTTTACCATTGTGCCTTTTTATCTACAAACAAACACTTTCGTTTAATATTATTTTCATTTACTTTGGGTTTTGCTTTCGCGGGGACTTTCTGTGTTTTGGTGTTCGGTTGTGTGTTTTGGTACATGGATTTGTCTTCGTCCCAGTGCATGTGCGAAAACCCCGAACACTGTTCGGTTCGTTTCGAAGTGCGTCACTTGAGCAAAGCACTTCCATTTTCAAATCCACCTACTCGTCCTCCTCCGGATCCACCGGAGCAGTGCCGAAGCGATCCTCTTGTAAGTATTTATCGTGGGCGTTTTGTGTGTGTGTGCGTTACATTCTTTGTGTTGTATTTAGATTTATGTGAAATCATTTCATCTACATGTTTTTGTACCTGGTGGCGGTTTAAACCCCTTTATTACGGATATCTATTTATCTTTCACGCGTCGGTGGTGGGTTTAACTCTTGATGAGCTATTTGGAGGAATAGCAGCTACGTTACACCAAAATCCCCGTTTTCCCTCTTTATGTTTCCCTTTTTTGTGTTTAAAATGTCACGTTATCATAATTTTATCTTCAATTCGTTTTATTTCTTATCACCACCGATCGATCAACGACACCACCACCACCATCACCTGTGTGTGGCCTCTCCCTTCCGTAAAAACCAAATCAACCGAATCGAAATGTGTACACCATGCTCACCTCGTCATCATCATCACCGACCTCTCTCGCTGCATTATGCTGCTGCATGTCCCAAATTTGTTTTATCACCCTACAACTACCACCACCGCCACAACCTTCCTCCCAATGCAAAAAAAAAACGTGTGTCGATGTATCTTGCTGCATCCACGGCCCACAACATGCACGCCATTAACATACACACGGGCGCGCGCTCAGTCGCCGGAGAAACGCTCGTGTCGCGGCGGCATTCTGGCGTACCGAAGGAGCGATCCAGCAGCTCGGCCAGTGCATCGGCCGGCGTCAAGGTCAGTCGACGGTCTCGCTCCAAGAGTCCGTTCCGCAGCTTCCGGTGGAAACGCACCGCTTCGAAGGCGGACGACGGGGCAGCCTCCGATGACGAAGGTATTGGTTAATCGTGCAAACAGTGACGGCCACAGCGGCGTAGAAACAACAAAAAAAAAAGATCCCATTTGCGTTATTACTTCTTATTTCCTTAATCCCTTCTTTATCCCCAACCCAACGCTAATATTGGTGCGCTTTTGTCCTCATTCATCTAAAAATAGTCGGCTATTTTGGATCATCATCATCGTCCCGTCCTTAAATGCCAAAACATTATTGCTTTATTTATTCCAAATTTAATCCCAAAATTCGACCCAAAAAACCGATTAATTTCTTTGCAAGGGATTAATATCCCTTTCTCGCTCCGGATCGTTACCGTCGCTCTCTCTCTCCCTCTGTTCAAGCAAGGAGCACAACGCCTCCCCACCAAGTAGAAGGTATTTGTATCCCCCGCGCCCGTTTTGTTCCATTTTTATCGCTTAATGTGTTTTTTTTTTGCATGATAAAGTTTGTCGCGTATGGTGTTATCAGTACGTAATGATGAAACCTGCATGAATCCTTGTATTGATGTTGTGCTGTGATGTTTTTTTTTATACCCAAAAAAAATGAAATAAGCTTAAAAGTAGATAAGCATTGTACCACCACCGCCAACACTTGCACGGCAAGTAGTAGAAAAGCGCGACTGCAAAAGCGACCCTTTAAAGCAATTGAATTGCGGAATGGCATTTCGTTGTAGTAGTGAGGCTTGAAACTATATCAAAAACAATAGAAGAAGAAGAAGAAGAAGAAGAAGATAATAATGATAACTGAAGCAACATTCCTTAATCTACTAACTTCTACTAACCACGCGCTGTTTGTGTTTCCATCTTTTTGGGACACGATTTTTCCTCCCCATTTTTCGCCGTTTCTCCGTACCATTTATTCACGCGTTCAGATCGTCCTAGTCCAGGTGGCGCAGACGAAGGTGCACAGGAAGGCATCCTTACCCGCAAGCACGAATGGGAATCCACTACCAAGAAAGCTTCGAACCGTTCCTGGGATAAGGTAAGCCGTTTGGTTTGTTTAAAACGATTATTTTTACGATTCTAATAATGCATTCTTTCTCTCATCTTTCTTTTAAAACAGGTGTACTGCGTTGCCCGCACCGGCCGGTTAACGTTCTTCAAGGATCAGCGATCGGCGAAATCGGTACCGGAGCAGACGTTCCGCGGCGAGCCGCCGCTAGAGCTGAAGGGCGCCCAGATCGAGATCGCCAGCGACTACACGAAGAAGAAGCACGTGTTCAGAATCAAGTAAGATGCGTTGCGATGACTGTATTTAATCATTCCAGAAGTATTTTATTTATAAAAAATCTCTTCTTACTTTTAAACAGGCTATCGAATGGCGGCGAATTCCTGCTCCAGTGTCACGACGATGCGGAGATGCAGCAATGGGTAACCGCTTTGAAAGCACAATGCGAGCTTGACGCTAGCGGCGAAGGTCGTTCGCTAACGCTGCCCGCTTCCTCTCAGAAGGATGAACAGAAGAGACGGTCATTCTTTACACTGAAGAAAAAGTAAATCGGAATTTTACCATTCTTCAACCCATCCCATCCCATCCACATCCATACATCATCATAATAATCGTAGCCCAACCCTTGCGTGCGCACGCCGCGCCAGTTTGGTTTCTTTGTGCCGCGAGGCAGAGGAGCAGCGCCACAAGAAACCATTGAGGTGGCGAATGTGGATTTTAGTTTTTTGTTTTGCATTTGCATCAACCCCAAGCCTCAGCAGCAGACGTTAGTGAAAGTTTGTGCGCATTTTTTTTTTGCGTTGGCCAGTCACGTTTTTAGTTCTATTGCCTTTAGACTTGTTTTGCCCGTTTAGTTTCTAAATTCTGCTCCCGTAAACTTTACCCGTGCGAGCACCATCCACCTTCCCCGTTATCCCCGGCCAGTGTGTGCAGACGAGTCGTGTGATGCTACGACCACCACCACCACCAACAACAACAACAACCGTGTATCTCCTCTGCAGCATTCACACCGAGAATGGCTTTCCAGTTTTGTCAGTTTGCGAATGTTAGTTTGATTTTGTTTTCTATCCAACTCCGGGTTTGATATGACACTGTTTTTTGCTCTCTAAAAATGAAAGCTTACACCCCACTTGAGATTAACCTTTAACGCGTGAGTTTAATGTTTTGAACACTTTACACCATCTGCAAACACTGTACTAAACTTGTTGTGATTTTTAACTTAGGAAAACACTTCTTACTATAGATGAATGTGAAACACTAATTATACAATATCTCCGGTAGATGATCGGATATACTCTTGATCTGCTGTGAGCAAGAAGAACAAGCACAACCGGTTGCGGCTGCATATAATACCCACTATTCTCCGAAGAACAAGCTCTGCCTCAACAAAGAGTTTTACCGTCTTGTAACTATTTTTAGACACTTAAGAACACGCGGACTGTGTTTTCGCATTCCACAGAGCCATTAAACGTGCTAACAAAATCAGCATTGGAAGCATTCGGGGAAAAGGGCACGATAAAACGAGCTTCTTATCGTTCACTCTTCCCAATCACACCACTCTTCCCATTTCACCACACGCACAGAACGAACATACAATCACAGCAGAATGCGCTATTCACTACATGCTACTAGTACTACTACTGCATCAGCATTGATCCGGAATCTTCCTTTCTTTTGCGGGGCGGTAGCACATTTAACTTCCATTTGTGTTGTGACGTTGTGTTGAAATAGGGTTTTAAGGGGTATATCTCATACTTGAGAGATACTTTCTTTTTCTTGCTCGAAATGAACTTCATGTGAAACGAATTGGACTCTATAGCATCCTTTTGGGACAAATCCAATAGGAAATTTAAATTGTCATCATATAAAGTTCATTTCCAATTAGAAAGGGTCCAGATAGTATCCCACAGCTATGATAACCCCAGAGAAACCCTGTAAAGAGAGGGCCTCTTTTTATGTGTTTTTTTTTTACGTTTGTGTTTGTTTTATGTTACGCTATTTAACCAAGCTGCTCTGCTGGTTAAACCTCCTTCTCCGTTTTCCCATCATTCTCACGAAGCACACACATTACGCGCTCGCATCAAACTAGCATGATGGATGGGTTCAGCAAATTCATTTCGCAAAACAGAAAACATTCATTCAATTGGCCAACAACAAACAAGACACGCGGGCGATGACGACAACAAGAAGGGAAAGCGTATACGGCGGTGGTAGTGCATCGCAGGAGAGGAGGGTTTGCATGAGTGTGCATTGGGAAGATATGCTGATCCCGCGCAGTACACTACATACGCAAATACGCTTTCCGTTCTGCTTCGCAAATGGGCTTCGTACGGCAAGATCGGGTGACGTATGATTGGGGGAGCGGCACCGCAATAAAAAGGGCGCACACACCAACCCAATCATGCGTCACCCGATCCGCTTTAGTTGGTGTATGATTATCTATCTCTATGTATATGTAATTATGTAGTTTTGGAATTGGATCCTGTGGAGGGGTACCGCGGGGGTAGTGCAAAATTGAACGTTATTCTCATTCTGTTTTCTTTTTTCCTTTCTTCTTCTTCTTTCCATTGTGTTGTGTTTCGTTTGTGTTTTTGTTTTCTTCCATTCCACAGCTAAGAAAGTTACGAAAACACACATAAACTCGTTAAACAGACGAACAATTACAACATTGCAGAAATAGAAGAAAAAAAAAAACAAACACAGCTAACAATTACAAACTAGTTATCCTTAGAAACTTCTCTCGCTCTCGCAAAACAAAAAAAGAAAACATACGGACACATACGAGAGCCACCACACATAACGCCGCAAACACACGAAAACAATGCGAACACAGTCGCGTCACGCAAACGCTATCCTTAAGCCAGCCATCCAAGCGCGGGCTCTGTGCGTGTTTGCCGCCTCGATCGATCTTTGTTCAGGCACTGGAAGTAGCTTGTTAAGGTGCGCGCGCGACTCCCCCTCAGTCTCCCAGACTTCCCCAGATTGGAATGGATTGGTTCGTGTTTCGTTTTCCGTTTGAGTTGTTCTACCTCTTTTCCGGGGTGTGGCATTGATGTGTAGCAACAAAAAATGCCCACGATTGGCGCCACAAAGCTTCATTGGATTGGATGGATGATGATGGTGTACAACTAATGGTGGATGCAGCGTGTGCCCTCTACCGTCGGAAGCGAACGAGATAGAGACCGAGAACGCGCGAACCTGGGACGCTGGAAGGATTCACCACGACGTGGTGGTGGTGAAGAAGCAGCAGCAAGCGAGCGGGGTTGGCTTTACACGATGCAACATTATTTTGTTTTTATTTGTTATATCGATGAGGACTATATTTTTATTGCGTATACAAATTAATTATTTTACATTATAAAACTTGACGAAAATGGCGCCATGCGCAAGTATGTGTGTGTGTGTAATGCAGAAAATTAAAAAAAAGAATGCAGAAATCAAACTATTGACGTCAGTCAAGAACAAGAGATGTGAAAATTCTCAATTTCAATGCAATTTCAAACTCACACACACACATACAAAGATATTGTAGGACAGTTTAGGCGATTTCTGTTTCGGCTGAAACAGTTAGCTAGAGCAGCTAGGCAAGGTAAGCGCAAAAGAACTTTGTGAAAGTAATACAAAACTATAAAGGCAAAACGTTGTAATAAAACTCCCATCGCAATAGATGTTGGTAGTGGAAACAAAACTTTGTAACAAGATTGCGCATGCTTTAAGGCGTTCTAAAAGGCAACAAATGTAATGATGAAATCAACCATACACAAACAAACAAACGTAGAAAGGATGAAACATTTCTGACAACATTCAGACTAGAAAGGAGCAAAATGGAGAAACAAATACAAAAGAGTAGAAGAAGATGCGGATGATGATGGTAGCCAACACAAGCGAGCGAGCGCTACGACGCAACGCCAGGCGCTTGCTGAAGTAAATCCCACGATCAAAACAACAATTTATAGTGCAAATTTCCAATGGGAGAGGATTGCAGAAGGAGAAGCAATCCTTACATACAAATACAAAGATGTAAAATCGAAGTAAAGAAGTAGTAATATATTTATTTAAAAGCATAATTTATCGAAACACAAACACGTGTGTGTGCTCGCTTGAAGGCGCGAGCGAAAATAGTAAAGCGAAGAGAGATAAGAACACAGCTAGCTAACGCGATACATACAGAAAAGAACCATGTGAACACGCAAATAAATCGAAACAAAGTGAAATGAAAACATGAAAATGGAAGCATTACTACTACTACTACTTCTACTACCTACCTACCTACCTATCGCTACTATAACACTTCAAAGAGGCTTCAGTTTCGTTTCGTAAAAGAAAAGAAACTCGAACGCGTTTCGGTGTGGTGTCTAACATGGGATGAAATGATGATGATGATAATGAGAGGTGTTTGTTGATAGGCAGCTTTTGTTGCGAACTGTAGGGGAGAACGATCGACGATGGAGCACAACAACGAGAACAGCCGTTTATATGCACACTTTCTCCTCACACACAAGCTTATTTAGCGATGAACAGAAGGCAACATTCGCTTGAAATGGTTGCAATGGAAGGGAAACGAAGCTGAAGCTTTTGTTTAGTAAGTTTTCCCTTTTCCGCGCCCAATTTCGATCAGCGTCGAGCTGGATTGATTGCTATTTGCTTCCGCTTGCGGCTTATGTGCGTTTGCCAAGCCTATTAAAGCCTTTTATCATTCTACTCGTTGGAAGCGGGAGATAGAAAACGGGTGACGCCAAACCCTGTTGTCACATTATATGTAATTGCCGTACTTTGCATCGCGCCGTGTATGATGTGCGTGTATTAATTATTTATTTTTGCATAACCATATAATTTATTGGTTTTGTTTGGCTCTTTTATGTTTTTATTGTTTGTTTTGTTTTCTGATTTTAGCTTAAGTGTGAAGAAGGCTACAAAAATGGACAAGCGTAGGAAACGAAATTGTTAGCATGTGTGGGTTTGTGTGTGTTGCTAAAAAGAGCGGAAGGAGTTTAAATAATGTGCTGAAAATAGCAAAACAAAACCACTCCAACTGTGTACGAAATAACAACAAGAAGTATAAAGGTGAAAAATGCAACAAATACAACAAAAGTAAGTGTGTGTAAGCTTGAAAAAAAAAACCCGAAAAAGCGAAGAACAACTTCATGCTGCAGTGTTACAAAACAAAAGCTGCAGTGATGCGAACAGCGCACTCTAACGCAAAAAAAAACAGCTAAACTAAATTATAAAAAAAAACTTTGTTTTTTTAGGATTGAAAGAAACAAGCAAACGATACAATGTGAGATGAGAAAATTCAATCAAATTTAAATATGAATTATATATTTTTAAACTGCCAGCAGCCTCTATGATTAGAAATGCAGTAAGAGAGGAAGCAGAGAGAGAGAGAACGATACAAAATGCATAATGATTATTATAATTATGATTATTATTAGCGGTAGATTATATATATATATGGAAGAAAGAGAAGGAAAAAACGATTACACGCGGAAAACGGTGGAATAAATAGCATTACGTTTAAGTATTACGAGATAATCTACACGACGGTTTTGCTTTTGTTTATGTTTTTCTTTATTTTTAGCGTTTCGTTTGCTTCTGCTTGGGCAAAACGCGCGCTTTGCCTTTGCGTGGATGGATCGAATGATGGTGGAACGTAAGAGGCCATGTTCGCGAGTGGAATGGAAAGAAAGTGCACTTTTTTCTGCCAACATAAAGCATAAATGCATATAGAACGAACACACGCGGGGACACACGGTTTGTGATGACCCGAAAAGATCGAATAGAATCGAGATGAGACGGGATGAGCCGGGGCTTATATAAATGTATGTATTATTAAACCTACTGTACGCTTGTTTGTTTGATTGATTCCAATGTTTGGGAATGTGTATAATTAACAAAGCTTTCTTGCTGAGTTCGAAACGGCATTATTCGTTAAAGTAAAGAAAAAAATGTGCGACGATACAGATGAAAAATGGGGATTAAAAAAAAAACAACGGGGAAACAAGTTTAAGTGATACAAAATTGGGTACAAATTATTATAACACAATTGGAAACAGCAAGTAACCAAAAAAGGAGGAAAAATTCACATTAAAAAAAATAATAAGAAATTAAAACCCCTTTTTGTCACTGCAACAGAAGAGAAAGCAAATGTGTTTGTTCCGGGCGTATATATTCGTAGCGCTTGTATTTGATGTCATAAAAGGGTGAGCGTCCTAATAATTGTGCATGAACAAAACCGAAATTAGGATGATTAAACTGTTGCGCTTCTTATTGCTTTTGCTTTATTGCCGTTGTTCGGTTAAAACACACACACACATGTCGTTGTGTTGCGTAAAAATTAAGTAAAGTAAGCGATTTTCCCGTGTGCGCGATGGCTTCACGTGTTTAGCGCGAGTTAACCTGCCCAAGGCATGGGGTGTGCGTAGTAGGAGGTTTGCAGGTGGAAACAAAGGGAAGAGAGAAGTGATAATAAGGACACGCCGCATCCTTTCCCGATCCTTTCCTCACTGCTCCCCCTCCTCCTGTTTGTATCTGTGCTCTTGCGTGTTATTAACTTGATGCAAATTCGAAAGCAAAACGATTCTATATATATACACACACATATATAAAAGACACAAAACAAATTCAAAACACCGTATTTACATTTCTACAATGCAAAAGTTTTATTTAAAAAAAAATTAGGTGATAAGGCAAATTCTTATTTGTTTTAAGTAACTATGCGCCTGCTAGGGGCGAGGTACAGCCGGCAGTACAAGATCATGAACAATGAGTAATAGAGCAGCTAGTTCGGTGTACGTACGATCCAATAAAACAAACAACAAACACATGGAACATGGAATGAAATCTCCAAACAAAAATAAATAGACAAGTGGCTACAGCTGCGCCGATATGATGATGCTACTACTACTGCTAGTGCTACTGTTGCCACTACTACTTCTACTACTGCCCCTTTGATACACGTGTGAAGGAAGGCATTATGCGCTCTGGTATAAACAGCTTGGCGTTAAAGAGGCAGTAAGGAACAGGCATTTGTCCCCACGTGTTCAAAGGGCGCGCCCTCACGTGCTCATAGCAAAACAATAGCAAATATAAACAGAAATGCTACACCAACACTCTAACCCCTCACAAAACAAACACACAACAGACATACAATTCTATATATGTATGGATGCATACTGCAAAACACAAGCGTTATGCTGGCTGAAAGTGATCGATTAGTGAATAAAGGTATTAACAAAGTGTCTCATATCAATTTTCTCTTTATGTGCAATGTTAATGCTAACTAACATCTGAACATTGTACGTGAGGCTGATGGTGGAACGGATAACGGCTTCTGCTAACTGACTGTAAGGCTGTTTGCTGTTCAATTCCTGTCTTTTCTCTGCTCCACAACATTAATCTCAATTTATTAATCTCGTTTTATTCCGTTTTTAATATAAGAACAAGACTTAACAGGGTCATTCAGGAGGTGCTTTAAGATGTTCCTAGGACCGGTGTCTTTAATAACGTCTTAACGAAATTAGGGCGTTTCCAATAACGTCTTAACGAAATTAGGGCGTTTCCGTGACACAGTAGTTAATTCGTACGACCTAATAACATGTCCGTCAGAGGTTCAAGTAGATTTTTCTATCAAATAAGGTCATCGACGGATAATTTTCTGTCTTTTTCCGTATGTAATGTAAACAGCTCTTTTTACACATTAAGCGACAGAGATTTAGCTCAAATAGCTGAAAAATTGAATGTCCATACAAAAAAACAAAAAAACCCAAAGCTTCGAAGGTCCACTGAACTGCTCAATAGATGGCGCTTTTCCACATCGTTATATCACCGTCATTTTCTGTTTTTGGCCATGTGTTTTTGCCTATCTTCCGATCATATTTCTAATCGATCATATTTTTTCAATGGCCTCTAACATTCTGACCAAAAAAATTAAAATAAATGGCCGTACACAGGTATCAACACCATCGACCATTATTCATGTATCACTTGCTTCAGTCTTGATGGTTGACTTTGAGAGTTTAGTATTTCAACAATCGTATTGCTGTTCTAGTCCTAGCGATGCATCCCAAGTGCCACAAATCAACTAAACGACCACTAAACGGGTTTCTAAACGACTCAAGCTCTATACCTAAACGGAATATAGAAAGACTTCGTTTAGCAGACGGTGAACGGCTGATGCATTCTAAAAATAGCAAAAAGCTGGTGGCGCCATCTGTTGGTGGAATACCCAGCCGGTGGAGCTCTTCTCGCTTGTTATATTCATATTGTTATATGGTTTCGCATTGAAGTTATGGATCGCTAGAACTAGAACGGCGATACGATTGTTTTAATACAGCAATTATCCGCAGTACGCGATACTCGATATACGCGAATTCGCAGTACGCGATTCCTCTAAAGTTGACTGCTCCATGTGTTTTTTGCAAATATTTAAATTATTTGAAATATTTTATGCTCGTTTTGAATTTCCGCAATGTTCTTAATGCATTTTGCATTAAATTTGTGCAAAAGATGCCGGTTTTATAACAAAAAACTTTAATGCAAAACTCTGTAGCAATATTTTTTAACCCTCGAACCGGTAATGTAAACTATTTTTCCATTGGAATCCGCTATACGTGAAAACTCGAGATACGCTATTGTGCTCGGTCCCGTACGATAGCGTATATCGGATAATGACTGTACTAAACTCCAGTGTGAACCATTTGTCCAGAACCAAGTGAGCTTTAAATAATGGTCGATGGTATTGATACACACATGTTTCTGACCACACGACCATTCATATAGATTTTTGCTCGGAAAGATAGAAGGCTATATAGGTTATGATTAGATGAGGCTTGTCGAAACACATTGCAAGAAAAGAACAGCAATATAATGAGTTATAATAGGCCATCTATTGAGAAAACCAATGAAGATATGCAGCTTTCATTTTTTTTTCTATGGATATTTGATTCTCCAGTCGTTTAAGCTTAATATGTGGCGCTTGGGATAACTTCAATGTGAAACCATACAATAGTACAGAGAGAAGAATAAAGCTCTCACCGCAAGGCCAGACAAGGTGAAATATACAGCGAAATGAACTATTTGACAGGTGAAATATCTGTCAGATAACGCATCACAGCAACCAGCTGATGTGCAATGTAAACAAATAACGTGCATAAAATCGTATTTAAATCCATTAAGAACTCACATACCAAGTATTTCGTTAATTTTCAGTCAACAGTTCATCATTTGCTCATAAACATGTTTTAAAAGTAAGTCGAAAGATTTTTTAAAAACGATTAGGTATTTTAAAACGGTATTCCCGCAACATGTTCACGTACTCGGGCCTTAAAATCTAGTTTATATTCTAAAATCATTGCTCAACAACAACAACAACAACCATGAACCGAAATTTTTACAATGTACAAACACGTTACTGAACATTTTTGTAGGAAAAAATGTCATCAAAAAGATTTTGCCACTTGGGTTGCCTGCACCAGCAGCTGTCAAGGAACGTCAAACTGTTTGAGCTGTCATCCACCATGCCAATGGCACAACCCGCTCGTTTGGTCCACGGGTGATGTGTTTGGTGAAAACAATTACTGGCACGAGCCCGAGAGCGAGTCAGTGTCGTCGTTGTGTCGTCGCGCACGGTCCACTGCTCCGTGAAAGCAATAGAAAGAAAAGAACTTTTTACTTCCCCGCTCGGGTTTCACCCTGGCAGTGTGTCCTCTGTGTATTTATCGCTGTGTGTGTGTGTATGTATGGATGTGTGTGGTGATTGAATTATGAAATCAGTGAAGTGCCTGCACCGCTGCGGACAGTGACATATCGTGTACGTTGGTGTGTTGCCCTTTTTTTGCCCCCCATACACACACACATACACGCCAGCGCAGCCAGCATTGTATTGAGCCGGCCGCTGCTGGTGCTGCTGCTGTGTCGGCGGTGTTTTTACCTTTTTCCAAAATTAACGCGGTGTAGCGAGAAGGATCGGAAAATCTTTTAACTTAATCATAACACTTGTTGGATTACGCACACACACACATACACGTACAGCTTATACAGCATCCGGAACGGAGCTGCTGCTCACAACCGTGTCCCTCTGCGTGCCATTGTTAGCGATCCGTCACGATAAGCCGCTTGAAGACTGCTTCCCCCCTTCCTGTCCCCCATTTTCGTTCAGTTCAAAGCCCTTTCGGTGGCGTGATTATTATTGTTATTTGACGAGTCCCCGTACCCCAGGGCAGGAAAAGCAAACGTTTGCCTGTGCGTTTTTGTGTGTGTGTGTGTGTGTGTGTGTGTGTGTGTGTGTGTGTGTGTGTGTGTGTGTGGAGAGTGTGCGCCCGCGCGTCTGCCCGTGTGTGTGTTTGTGTGTGTGCTTCCCTACGGGGTCGTGGCAAAAGTGAGGATATAATAAGATAACCTCCGCAGTTCCTTTTTTGTGTTGAAAGAAACTGTGTTATGTATGTGTGAGTGTGTATGTATGTGCGGCAAGTGCTAGCGTGCGCGTGAGTGTGTGTGTGTGCGCTCGCGATAGGATTTTCCACGCAGTACACACGAAAAAAGGATACAGTGTGTGTACAGGACACGCACACACACACAAGCACACTGATTTTGACAAGCAATTTTGGATGCACATGACGATTTTCTCTTCCCCTGCACGGATTTTCCCCACTAAAGTAGGCGCTGGACTTGAACCCCCACCTGGCTGACGCAGCAACTTTTTTGTGCGTGTTTTGAAAGTGTGTGCCGCAACTCCCCTCTCCCCCTCTCACAAACGGTAACAAGCTCACTTCCGCTCGTCCACCAGCGGTCGACGCAGGGTGTCGTTGCGAGCAACGGCCATCATTTCGCCATTAGCAGCAGCAGCAGCAGCAACCGCCACACTCGTCTGCGCAAAATGGCGCGCCCGGTGGTGGCGGCGGCGGCGGCAGCAGTGGTGGTGTGGCGAAGGCTAACGGTACTGCTGACCGTCCTCTGCCTGTACGGGCTGGTCGTGCCGACCGAGCAGCAGTCGTCGGTGCGGCACGGTTTCCCCCCGT
Organism: Anopheles merus; assembly: GCF_017562075.2. NCBI lineage: Eukaryota > Metazoa > Arthropoda > Insecta > Diptera > Culicidae > Anopheles > Anopheles merus. Next base: position 11,696,387 of record NC_054085.1, read on the forward strand.
CCGTGCTGCACGTGGAACCGGACGTCGAGGCGAGCCGCCGGCTGCCCCGCACCATCACCCTGTCCGTGGGCGATCTGGACGGTGAAGACGGCGGTGTCAATCCGGAGGTGGCCGCCCTGCTCGGCCGTTCCCCTTTCCTGCGGGACGAGCTGGCGCGGCGGGCAAAGCGCGATGCGCCACCACCATCACCGGCCAGCAACAAGGATGCAGCGGCACTAAACAAAACCATCCCGGCGGCGGCGGCGGCGGCCGCAGGGGCTGCCGCACCGCCACCAGCAGCGGCCGGCAGCAGCAGCAGCAACTCGTCCACGCCGACGAAGAACACGGTTGCGTCGGAATTTTCCCCGTCGCCGATAATCAAGGCAAAGGTAAGTGGCCGCCCCACGCTTCTTTATCACGCTCATTCTGCTGCTTTGCTCTCTCCCTCTCTCTCTTTTTATGGTTTATTGCAAGAGTGAAGGCAACGGCCTAGGGGAGAAAAGGGAGGAGGTTTCTGGGTACAGATACCGTTCAAGAATCGAAGGAATTAATCGAACAACAAGACAAGCAACTAACTACCTTCGAATGTCACTTCTTTTTTGTTGCAACACCGTGTGCACGGGGACGTAGCAAGCGCAGCCTGCACGGAAAGGAGAAGCATCAGCAAATGTGAAAATCAAATGCGAAAATCCGCGCCTGCTTTGTGTGCATGTGTGTGTGTGTGTGCTGTATTGTTGCACTCATTCGTACGCGGTGGGGTGGGGTGACACCGATCCGTATCGACTTATTGGCGTGGCTTTCTGTGTGGGTCGCGCTAGAAAACAAAACACACACTGCGAGGCGTTGTTGTGAAATTCGGTCTTGATATGATGAGCCTCCTCTGCTGCGTTAGAATTGCGCGCTTCCCTCGTGCGATAATCGGCTAATGGTTGCGGGCAGATAAAGACTATCGCTGACTGACCCTTTGGTGGATGTGATAAAAAAAACAACAAATGCCCTGCACGCGTGTTTTACTTATTGTAAAGCTAAATTTTCTCTAAAGAATTGTTTTTCAAGCGGATTATAAAACGCTTTTTTCAAGCGCATGTCATGAAAAGGTAGCTTTACGTGTAATACTGCGTCGTAAAAAAAAAGGAAAGAGACAACCAAGAGGACAAAACTCCCCTATCAGCTGTTTGTGTGTGCTGTGTGCGGTGGAAACAAAATCGATCGGAGTGCCAAAGGCACATTCGCAAATGATTCGCGCGCGCCGACACAAAGAGAACGGCCGATGGAATAAATGCGATGTCAGCATTTTTTGACAACTGCCACCCACCTCCCTTCTGCCCGTGGGTGATGATGCTTCGCTTGGGAATAGAGAAAATTGTAAACAAGCGCGTACATTTGCGTAGATACACGTTGCGTTGGTCAAAGGAACGGCGTATCACAACAGTAGGCCTTGCATTAGACGAGGAGGAGATGATGGTGGTGGTGGTCCTTGGGAACGAATGCGTTTGTGTTTGTTTTTCGGTACCTGCGCAGATGGGATATTATTGTGCTTTGTGATCAAATCGCACTCTAGAACAAAAGTGCAATCGGCGCACAACTGTACGAGGTGCACCTTTTTACCGACCGCAAACAAACTTTCCAGTGGCTGAGAATGCGTTATCTATGGCTGTAGTTGTGTGTGTGTGTGTGTGTGTGTGTGTGTGTGTGTGTGTGTGTGTTAAAAAACACAAACACACAAATAGAGATGAGCGATTGCATTGATAACGATGCACTTTTGTGCAAAATGGTCGCGCGAGTAGAAGGAAGAAGGCTTTTTCTTTATTTATTTGTGAAATAATTCCCTGTTTATCGCGCGACCCGGGCAAGGTTTTGTCGAAACGCCACACGTAACAATACTGCCAATTGTGGTGGTTGTCTTTGCTGATAAGGATAAGAGACAATCAACGTGTAGTAGGGACGGGACAAATACAAATCAATATTACGCATTATTCACTCAGAATGTTACGCCAAACATTACGTAGCATTTTTGTACGTTCAGGTCCTCTAATCATAGAACTGCGTTTCAATCAGATTAAATTTTGTAAAAAAAAAAAACTACGAATCATCCATAGGAAGGCTGCATCATGCGGCAATACAAGGGATTGTTATCAGTCGGTGGATCGAGCTCCTGCTGAACTGAGAGCTTTTAGTGAAATTACTGAACATCTGAGTTAAACGAACCGGTTTGAAGGATGCACTATCAGATGTTTGTAGTAACATTCAAGCTGATGGAATTACATTCGAGCAACAGTTTGAAGGATATTGTTTGAAGTATACGATATGATAGAGAATCCTTGACCACAGTGATTCCGGGTTAGATTTGTTCCATGACAAATAGATCCTTGAAGTGTGTGTGTGTATTGGGAATTCTTCCTTGAGACGATTAGAACCTTGGGTGGTGGCGTTGAAAGTAACTCTGAAGTAGTAGGATATGATATCTCGCGCTCAAGAGCTATAGTAGGACATGATTGGGGAAGAATTTACGTCCCGAAGATTGCTTGGTGTTAAGATATTTATGATCCAGGGATTTTGAAAGATGTTGGACCTATAGTGCAACCCAATTCAATGAAAGTATATGCAATATAACGACAGAGGCATCCTCCAGGGACCACTACAATTCCAGCTTTGAAGAGGAAATTGATAGGAACATCTTCAGAACTTGGTCTAGTATTTGACATGACGGAAGTTCTGATCATCCCTATTGAAACAGACGACTGACAATGGTTTAATTACCAATCCTATTATGATGGTACCACTATTACCAAATACCAATTGTTATTTGGTCCACTTTTCATGTCCTAGAATAACACGATTAATCACCCATCTTCACATCCTTTAACAAATGCATTCATTTTGTGTAAGGTAATCAAAATCGTACGTTCTACTGTCACTAACCTTCTACCCCTGATTATTCCGATTCCAGTAGCCGCTCTTTTCGCTCGAACCACCGCCACCGTGACTGTGTCCCATCAGTTTGCGGAGTGTATCCAATTTCATTGCGGTGTATCAATTCCGTTGATAAATACACTCCGATTGCAACGCTAGTTGAGTCGTTGCCGTTCGTTCACGTCAGTTGTTCAGTGTGGTAAGCGAAGACGAGCATAATGAAGTGTAGTCGTTTGCGCTTTTTTAACCTGTGGACCCATTGCGAGCACGGTACGGTGGGGGTTGTAATCTGATCGCGTGGACAGGTTGAGTGGCCCTTCAGTGACCCTACGCGCTGCACCCATTAGCATATTGCACACTCTTTTTTAACCTGAACAATCAATGTAAAGCAGTAGTTTGACCGGGTTTTTTTCCGTTTCGTTCTGCCCGAAAAGTGTGTCAAATTTACCCAACACGTGTTATGGCGGATTTGGAAGACGGAAAGGACAATTCGTTTGTCCGGTTTGTCCATTTTTTTTATTGCCATCATCCCGCATTAAAAGAGACGTTTGATTATAATTAACGATTCGTACTGCAATATTATTATGGTATTAATTGTCCCAGTGGGAAGAGACGTCCTTAGCCCACATCTGAGCAGAGCCCGCAGCATTGAGCGTGATTTGTTTCAACTCTAAATCCAGCCTGTACCAGCCTTGGCAATGACGCGTACGAAAGATCTTCCTGCTTGAGTCACCATAGCAACACCAAACCAGTGCATGAAAGGGCAGTGATTTGTTCCCTGGTGCTGTGCTGTGCTGCACACACACACCTGCTTTGATGTGGTGTGATGTTTGATGTTTATTTTGCTGGCCGTGTGTGCTACTGTGTTTATGCTTGCGGTGAAGCGGCGTCAGCGCACTTCGTCGGGGACTCGATTTTTGGACCGGCCACAGTGAGGCGGCAGATGATGCGAGATGACTCGTCCATCCTCGGCGACCCATTCCCCGGAAGCGTCCAATAAAGAAGAGGCGTCCTTATCAATCAGAGAGCATTATTCTTCTCAATTGAAACTGCGTCTGTCCCTACTCGCGCGCTCTCTCCCAGACACAGGAAAGGGCTGCACTGGATGTGGAAGTTCGGGGTCTGTGCATAGCTTCAGTACAGTAGTACAGAACACACAGATAAGCAGCGCACTCTGATTCGTCTTCTGCAATTCCAAGCACTATCGCTTTGAAGGAAGTCGTATATTCTTCTTGCTCCCTCCATTTGTTTAGCTAAAAAGAAAAATCTTTCATGTTTTGCAATCATAAACAGTGCCCTAACAACAACACATGACAACATTCTTTCCATTTTTATGTGTTCTTTGTTCAAGAGTTACTGCTTTCTTAGAATGGTCTTGGTTTTGAAATTTCGCTTTAAAATTCTCGAGCAACATTTCTCTCATACTTTTCTGAGAAATGTGTGTCTTTGTTGAGACTTTTTTTAAAACATAATAATCACAACAGTGTCTGCGTTGGCAAATATGGCATGGTCTCTTTCCTTCCCATGCTTCGTTCGTTCCCCGGTGGCCCTTTTTTGCGCAATTTGGGTCTGCTGACTAATGAAATCCTCGCCCGCAGCCCTTTTTTCTCCCTGGAATACAGTATCAAGACAAGACCACCAGTCCAAGTCCAGAGTAAGTTGAGATAGCGTGTGTGTGTGCGTGTTGTGCAGGCTCAGCAGAAATCATCACCACCACCAGCACAAATGAGTCAATCGTATTACAATAACATTGAGACGCTGTAGAAAATTGTTTGGGTTAGCAGAAATGCAAACCTGCTGGAATACTGTTAACTTTGTATCGTTATAAAGCACGATCACACTGATGGCGGGACTGCTGATAGGGACTTAAGGGGGACGGTGAACAGAATGTAAACTTTCTTAAATTCTCAATGGACTGCTTCAACTGTTAGGCTCGTTCACAAGATGTGACTCAGTAAGGTATTTTTTTAAATTATTGATTGGAGCAATTTTTTTTTGTAAATTTTGTTTATGAATATGGGAGATTTTGATGATTCCAGCAATTTTTTTTATTTATTCTGCAGAGGTTCTAGAGATGCCTGCGTAAGTAAAGCATTAGATATGATGAAAAATGAGATTTTTGAACGATGTTTTTTTTCTGATTGAGTTTTTTAATGCTTATCACAGGGGTCTCCAAACTACGGCCCGCGGGCCACATGCAGCCCTCGGGAGCCTATTATGCGGCCTTTGGCGGCTTTGTTAAGGTTAAAAGAAATAGTTAATTATTGTGACTATTTTTAAAGAAAATGTACTTGTTGCTATTCAGAGGCGTAGACCAAGCTAAAATATTAGGAAGCTAAAGAAATTTTGTATATCATGCATGTTAGTATTTTCCTATAAAGACGAAATTTAAACGTTCGCATTAGTACCAGGCAACGGAAAGATGGCCATCAACACCATTATATGTGAAGCAATGAGGCCTGCGAACTGAAACGTTTGGAGACCGCTGGCATATCATCATTGATATCATCGTTTGATGATGATCTATTTGTCTTTAAACTACATTTGTTTCATTGATGATGTTCAAATCATCTTATTTTTTACATGTAGGTAACAATATTTTGTTTCAACTCTTGAAATACTTTGATGTCTTAGATTTATTACAGTGTCACCTTATTGTCATCTTCTTGAGATAGAGTAAGAATGCCTGTTTGGGGTATTCTTCGGCGTTTGCTTGATTTTGACACTAATCACAAGTTATGTCTATACTAGTGATGGACCTAGTGATTGGGCCGGTCTGGTGGTACAGTCATCAACTCGTACGACTTACATGCCCGTCATGGGTTCAAGCCGCGAATAGACCGTGCCCCCATACGTAGGACTGATTATCCTGTTATGGTAACAATAAGTCAAAGAAAGCCAAACTCACTTCACCAGTGGATACAGGCAGGCCTTGACCGACAACGGTTGTTATGCCAAAGAACAAGAAGAAATCCGTAGTCGATTCCGACCCGACTCCGATAATTTCGGAATCGACTTCGGAAGGTAGGTTCGCTCAGCATTATCCGCAGTCGTTCGGAGTCGTTCGGAGTCGTCCGGAGTCGTCCGGAGTCGTCCGGAGTCGTCCGGAATTGTCGGAAATCGGTTCGAGTCGGAGTGGACCGGAGTCGGCCTTCGAAACAAAGACCTGCATACGAAGTGTACGCTCAAATTGAAACACCAAAAGAAACACAAAGAAATGAAGTGCTAACTCCGGCCTGTTAACTCCGACCGACTCCGATACCGGTCGTCTCCGGGCGATTCCAGACGACTCCGAATGATTCACAACGACTTCGGGCGACTCCGGACGACTCCGGGCGACTCCGGACGACTCCGGACGACTCCGGACGACTTCGACTCCGAACGACTCTGATTTCGGGTGGAACTAGTGGTTTGGATGTTACTGGAGTCGGATACTCTTTATGTGATGGGAATTGTACTCTATAGCACCCTTTTTGGACAAATTCAATTTAACCCAATCGAGTGCAAAAGTTCGCTTCCGATAAGTTTAAGGAAGTGCCCCACAATTATGAAAATCCCCTGAAAACCCTAATAAATAGTAAGTAAGTAAGTATGCCAATTTTTACATTGATGCAATGTTATAAGCCGTTGTATCTTGTGATGCAAACAATATTTTCTTAGAAAATATAAGCTATTTGCGAAGCATTGCAACTGTTAAAATTCCGTAGATTTGTAATGTCATTGGAGATCCATAAATCTTCCTTTGAACATCCTGGCAACATCAGGAAGCTTCATCGTATGGAAATTCTTATTTATTCATTCAATTTAAACGGCTTAATTACGGCTCATAAATCTTAATGAAAGGTAACAAAACGTTTCAGATTGCTCAAGTGATTGGTTTGTTTCTGATCTTCTGATCTTGCTGTCGGAATACTTGCCCTATTGAGTGTCAAATTTCCTGCTTAATGTTGCTGTAAAGTAGGTGGAAACACCCTAAAATTGGTCTTAATTTTATCACTTTTACTTCTCGTTTTAAATATCTCTTTTTTTTTCAAATCAATCTGATATAATCTGACACATATTGCTCTCCAATTTCACCATCAAGCGACGCTCGACAAACAAGGACAATAATTAATCGACCAAAACAACCTAAAAAACAGCAAGGTCGTTTCTATTTTCATGTCTTCGGCCCGTGGCCGCGAAATCGTGTATGTCACCCATATTTACCACCTTCCATATTTTTTCCTTTTCATCATCGATCGGGTTTGTTTGTCGCACCTTTTCACTATCTCGAACGATAGATGCGTGTGTGATCTTGTGCATAGGAAGGTGATTGCACTTAGGAAATCAACTTTTAATCTGTTTCATCATGAGCTTTAATGTTTTTGGCAATAAAAATTTAGAAGCTTTGCATTGTAGAGTTAACTGAGTTGTGTATCAGCAATGAAAAAAGATAACAACGATCTAATGAAAAAGAGAGAGAGCGAGAAAAAGAGGAAGAATGCAATAAAGTGTTAGCGATAATGTTATTTGCATACTGTCTCGCCGAGAGCAGCTGCCCCAATGTCGTGGAATCTTTCTTTGTGTCGTGCAAGGGAGATAAAACGTACGAAATGGATGGCACCCCCTATTTGCACCTTTGAACAATACCAGAATGTAGTTCAATTGCGTCTCTTCTTCAAGTACATCGGGCACATCATGTCTTCCTCTCTGCGTCTGTGTGTCTTCTCTTTGTCGTTGAACCGTAACCGAAAGAGGAGAAAAACGACACATTTGCACAGCAACACCGCCACCAAAATTGCTGTCTATTTTTCACAAAAAAAAAAAAAAAACAGAACAAAACACACACACACAACCCAATAGAACCATTTTAGTAAAGTACTCTGTATTGCGCGTACGTGTTATGCATCGGCGACGCCAATTGCAGCAGCACCGTGCGCCGGGGGAACAAAGAAAATCTACCATTTTTGGCGTTGTACGCAAACACGACCCCGACCCAAACGAAGCAAACGCGATTTTTTTGTTTTTAAAAGGTTGAGGAAGCTTTTTTGTGTAATAATTGTTAGAATGTATGGACCGCCATTGTGTGTGAGTCAATGGTTGTCTATTTCTATTAATCACTCCATTGCTGGAACTGCTCGATGTGTGTGCAGCGCAATTATCCTCTCGCGTTTTAGTGCGACGACACAGCCACAGTCATCACAGGTTTTGATGATTTTGTCAATGCGGCGTGGAGGAAAATTGCTATTAAACAATTTACATGATTCATTTGCCCCCCGTGCCGAGAGATAATGCAGGAAGAGGGGGGAATGTTGGAAGCTGCTGTTGCGAGCCGGGAATAGTATGCCATGACACGCACACACACACGGCGAGAGAGAGAGAGAGAGGGAAAGAGCTAATTGTTGCATTCTAATTGCTCTAGCTCTCGGATGAGTTATTCCCAGTACAAACGACGTACGATGATAAGAAGTGTTGCCGGATGTGTGTGTGTGTGTGTGCCGGGGACAAGACGGGGTAACGCCTTCGCACTAAATAGGCAGGATGCATTTACGACGGAGTGTGGGGGTGTCTATTATACACACATCTAAACGCCACTTGGGTCATGATTTTCAATCGTGTGCGGCAAACGGAAGAGATGAGATGATGGGACACAGCGTGCAAGATTTTGTCCTCTTGCCATTAGTCATCGGCGGGTGGGTGGACGGTAGGCGGTGGCCATCGTCACTCAACGGTAAATGGGATGCAGACTTGATTGTGATGCATCAGTGATTTAGTTTTTATTGTTCTAGGCGTGTTAAATCTAGACGATTTAGATTATTTATGTCTTTCTGCTTTGTTAGTGCTCTTCTACAGGGTTTAGGGAGGATAAATGATTTTCCATCGAAACGATTTACTCTGTATATAGTATACATTATCAAGTATGGAACCTTGGGGCATTAGGGACACGTTAATGAATTTACGAAAATCATTAAATTTAACCCAAATCTGTTTTACGCTGTCTGCTGCTTGCACAAACTATAGGGGAACCAGGGTCGAAATGGTCACCTGCATTGTTGGCAAATTAACACGTTTGTAATGATTTCTAATGATTGGGAAATATCAAATACAATGTTTAAAGCCCACCATGAACGTTTCATAACCTAAGATTTCAAAATGATAGGTGATCAAAAAATAACAAATAAAATGTTTGCACGAAATGATGTAATTTTTACCGTTTCGAAAATAAGGTTTCGTAAGAATTTAACATATAATTATAGCAAAAAAAAAAAGAATGTGTATCTAGACATATAATATTTATCACTGATTTACGTAAAAAAAGTAACCATTTCAATTTATTAGAAAGTTTTTAATGTTAAATTTTGTAAAATGTTTTAATTGGGGCAAAATTTTTTGGGTCGGTATGTTTTGACAGGAGCAACATGATTAGGCTGTATTGATGGGAATTGTACTCTATAGCACCCTTTTTGGACAAATCCAATTTAACCCAATCGAATGCAAAAGTTCGCTTCCGATAAGTTTAAGGAAGTGCTCCACAATTATGAAAATCCCCTGAAAACCCTAATAAATAGTAAGTAAGTAAGTATGCTAATTTTTACATTGATGCAATGTTATAAGCCGTTGTATCTTGTGATGCAAACAATATTTTCTTAGAAAATATAAGCTATTTGCTAAGCATTGAAACTGTTAAAATTCCGTAGATTTGTAATGTCATTGGAGATCCATAAATCTTCCTATTCTTCATAAAATAAGGTTTCGTAAGAATTTAACATATAATTATAGCAAAAAAAAAAGAATGTGTATCTAGACATATAATATTTATCACTGATTTACGTAAAAAAAGTAACCATTTCAATTTATTAGAAAGTTTTTAATGTTAAATTTTGTAAAATGTTTTAATTGGGGCAAAATTTTTTGGGTCGGTATGTTTTGACAGGAGCAACATGATTAGGCTGTATTGATGGGAATTGTACTCTATAGCACCCTTTTTTGACAGGAGCAACATGATTAGGCTGTGGAGTAAGCTAAAGTCGCTACAATATATTAGCTTTACATTAATAAAACTGTGCTGTATGTACCGACAAGAAAAATTACTGACCTCACGTGAATTATTGAAATATTCCACCATTTTATTAAATTATTTAACCTAACACTCTAACACTAAACTTAAATCTCTACTCTAACAATTATACCAAGATGTAAGAGCTTAAATCAAAGCCTAAAGTCCAATGTTGTGGCCCATTTTGCCCCTTTGTTTTGATGTGGTTTGAAATTTGGTGTAAGACCATTTTGCCCTATAGCGAGACCCTTTCACCCAGCACAAGTTTTTTTCCACAGCTTTTAATGTTGATTTTTAAATTTTATTTTAATAATTTATATTTGTTGTTAATGCGTCTACTTCTGATTGTTTTCACGAGTATGGTGTTAAAGCATCGATTGCCGTCAAAATATCAGTGTAAAATGGTTTACCCAATCAGATACAGAGAAAAATCATTAACAGTACCATTTTGCCCCACTTTCCCCTACTGAAACAGCAAAATATGAAACAAAGTTATTTTTAATTTTTTTTTACAATTTATGGACTGTAGAACCTTCATCCTATTTATTTTTCATGCTTTCGAGTACGTTTTAAAGGCCCGATATGGTCATTTTGCCCCGTATTCCCATAGTTCATTATGTGCTGCTGTGTTGAATTCCTCGAATGAGTCTTTATTTTCCATTAAACGCAGATGTTAAACACTCTCAGCAGCAACTTAAATCGACATCAATCTAAAAGACTTGTTTCACCTTAAACCCCTTCTCATGTAATGATCAAATGATAAATGCTCATTTTTTTCGCGATTTTCCACTTTCAGACGACAAACCTGAACGATTCCCACGGTCAGCTGATTGTGCACTGGCTGGGCGAGAGTACGGACGTTATGATCTGTCTCGCCCGCGAACCACCGGACACGGACATGAAGTCCCCGCCGCCATCACCCTCGCGTATCTTCATGTCCGAAGACTATGGCGATACATTCCTGGACAAAACGGCCGACTTTATGCTCAACATTAGCGGCGTTATGACCAACTCTACAGTGGAGCAATTTTTCACGCACCAAAAATACAACACGGTATGTAAGCGCAGGCCAGGAGGAACGTTGTGAATGATGTAAATTAATTAAAACGCTTTCTTTTGCTTTAGATTGTCTTCATTGACCCGCGAAATCAAGCGATATTCACATCGGAAGACTACGGCAAAACGATAACGATGCGAAAGCTTGACTTCACCCCATCGGACGTATCATTTTACGACTCGGATCGGCGAACTTTCCTCGTGCTGGACAAGCGCGATCCACAGAGAAAGGTTAGCATTAGCGGAGCAATGCGTCCTTTTTAATGTAGGAATGATCGTAACACTTTTCGTTTCCGCGTTTCCTTGCAGCTTTATTACACAACTGACTTTGGCGCATCGTTTACGCTGCTGCAGAGCTACGTCAAGTCCTTCCTCTGGTCATCGGGAGACGGTGTCCCCATCCATCTATACGTGGAACGCAAAGAACCAACAAGTAACTACCCGTGGTAACACCTCCCAACATGGTCACAGTTTGTAACAGATTACTCTTTCCCTTCCTCGCACCTTTTACAGACACCTCGTCAGTGATTTTCTTCAACGCAGCCGACCTCTACACGGGCAACCGGCAGTTTAACGTGCTCGTCGAAAAGGTGGAAGATTTTCACATCAACAAAGACTTTATGTTCGCTTCGCAACGCCTTCCCAACAGCACCCAGCTGCTGATCTCCTACAAGCGGGGCAAGTTTGTTAAGGCCGACTTTCAAACCGAGCTCGACATCCGCGGCTACCACGTGGCGGATGTGGAGGGTCGCCGCATTATGATTTCGGTCGTGCACACGGAGCGCATTTCGCATCTGTACGTGTCCGAGTCGAACGAGGACATGACCGATATAAAGTTTGTGCTGAGCCTGGAGAACATTTTCACCTACGTGCCCGAGCTGAACTGGCGCACGAGCTGGTTGGTGTAAGTAGTCGTCATTTTAAACATAAAATGGAGTAATAAATACTAAGTTCCTTTTTCTCTGTGCAGAAAATCGTCCGAAACAGCCTTCACCGACCTTTACCGGGTGGAAGGGCTGCGCGGTATCTACATCGCATCGAAAATGAACCGCATTCCGGTATCGGAAACGATCACACCGGACTATCTGATGTCGGTGATCACGTTCGATCATGGCAATACGTGGCGCCCGATCAAGGCACCGGAAACGGACGACGAGGGAGCGCTGCTGAACTGTGGCAAGGATTGTAGCCTTCATTTGTCGCAGAAATTCTGTTCTCTCTACCCAGTAGCACGGTATGTTACGCTCTTTTTCTGTAACATAAAGTCCTCTATTGAGACATTATTAAAGCTCTTTCTTTGCTTTTTTTCCCTACAGCTCTGTGACCATCATGAGCTCAAAAACCGCCCCGGGCGTCATTATGGCGGCCGGTGTCGTCGGAAAATCCCTCAAAGGCCATCCCGGCGTTTACATTTCGCGTGACGCGGGTCTAACGTGGAAGCAAATCCTGAAGAACTACTACTTCTTCAACATGGGCGACCACGGTGGCATTCTGGTGGCGGTCAAGTACTTCAAGCTGAAGGGCGAAACGAACGAAATCCTCTACTCGACGGACGAGGGCGAACGGTGGCACTCGACACCGTTCATCGGCAACCAGCTGAAGGTGTACGGGTTGATGCGGGAGGCCGAAGCGAACGGTACGATCTTTACGCTGTTTGGATCGGAGCAGGAAGAGCATCGGTGGCTCATCATTAAGATCGATCTGAAGAACGCGTTCACAGCGAACTGCACCGAGGATGATTACAAGTTCTGGACGCCGGGAAGCTACTCGGGCGATTACTTTATGCCGTGCGTGCTCGGCCGGCAGGATACGTACCAGCGGCGCAAGCCACACGCCAACTGTCACAACGGCATCGGGTACGAGCGGCCAATCCGGCAGGAGGTGTGCGAGTGCAACAGCTGGGACTTTGAGTGTGACTACGGCTTTGTGCGCAGTGGCCAGAAGCGATCGTTCTGCGTGCGCAACAAAACGATGACCAGCTTTGATCCGTACGCGGTGCCGGCCTCGTGTAAGCCGGGTGCGTTTTACAAGCGAACGCGTGGCTACCGGAAAATCGAAGGAGACGTGTGTGTGGATGGCTTTTCGTCCCAGTTTCTCCCCCAATCGATCCCCTGCCCGATGGAGCAGTCGAACGAGTTTTTGATCATAGCGCAGCGGGAAAAGATTGCGCGGATCGATCTGCGCAACAACAACACGCGCACGGAGTTTGCCATTCCCGGGCTGAAGAATGTGATCGCGATCGAGTTCGATCAGAAGCGCAACTGCGTGTTCTGGGCCGATATACTGACGGACGTGATCGGCCGGCAGTGTTTGAACGGCAACTCGACGCCGGAAACGCTGGTAGACAATGGACTGTCCTCCGTCGAGGGCATGTCGTACGATTGGATCTCGGAGGTGCTGTACTTCGTCGACGGTATGCGGCTCATGATTGAAGCGCTGCGAGTGCCACCCCCCGGGACGATCCCACCGCCCGGGTCGCCACGAACGCCCAACGTGCGCCACACGATCATCGACAGCAAGTATCTGAACAAACCGCGCGGCATCGTGGTGCACCCGATGGAGGGCTACCTGTTCTGGACGGACTGGAACTCGATCCGGCCGTCGATTTCGCGCTCAAATATGGACGGGTCGGATGTGCGGGAGCTGTTTACGAAGCCGCAGGTCGCGTGGCCGAACGGCGTCACGATCGACTACATGGCGGAGCGGTTGTACTGGGTGGACGCGAGCAAGGACTACATTGCGAGCAGCGATCTGGATGGTAAAAACTTCCACAAGGTGATGCAGCAGGACCCGTTCGTACAGCATCCGTTCGCGGTGGCGGTGCTGAAGGACGTAATGTACTGGGACGACTGGAAGCAGAATTCGGTATTTTCCGCGGACAAGGATCATGGCATTATGGCGAAGCTGGTGGCGGAGAATATGACCAATCTGATGGACATGAAGGTGTACGGGCACACGATCCAGGTCGGAACGAACGCGTGCTCGAACAATGAGCGCTGCTCGCACATCTGTGTCGGAGGGCCGAAGCGTACGTACAGCTGTCTCTGTCCGGATGGTATGGAGCTGGTGAAGGAACGGTGCACGTGTCCGGCGGGCACCACGGCGCAGGCGAACGGGTGCGCCCGGACGGGCAAAAACTGTGGGCCAAAGTTTTTCAACTGCAACAACACGCGCTGCGTGCCGCAGATGTACAAGTGCGACGGGGAGGACGATTGCGGCGATCGGAGCGATGAGGAGGGATGTCCGGCGGCGAAGCCGGCCTGTCCGCCGCACATGTTCACCTGCAAGCTGGACCAGCAGTGCATCCCGAAGCACTATCTCTGCGATTTCGATCGCGACTGTAAGGATGGAAGCGACGAGGAGAATTGCAAGACCCCGAATTGTAAGACGAACGAGTTTACGTGCGACAATGGGCGGTGCATTAAGCTGGGGTGGATGTGCGACGGAGAGGACGACTGTCGCGATGGGTCGGACGAGAAGGACTGCCAGAAGAAGAACGCCACGCTGGTTGAGTGTAAGGCGGACGAGTTCCGGTGTAATGTAACGAACGCCTGTCTGCCGAACCAGTGGCGCTGCGACACGGAGAAGGACTGTCCGGATGGGTCGGATGAGGCGAACTGTAACAACAACACGTGTGAATCGTGGATGTTTACGTGCGTGAGCGATGGCAAGTGCATCTACAAAACGTGGCAGTGTGATGGGGCGGCCGATTGTAAGGATGGTAGCGATGAGAAGGACTGTCCGATGCTTACGGGCGGGGGCGGCAGTATAGACGCGGGCAAGACGGAAGCGCCGACGAAGAAACCGGGCATCAACATCAAGCCCGGCCAGGAGTGTCACGATTGGATGTTCAAGTGTAACAACGATCGATGCGTGCCGTACTGGTGGAAGTGTGACGGTGTGAACGATTGTGAGGATCACTCGGATGAGCAGGGCTGTGGCGAGCAGGGACCGGCGGGTGGAAAGCCGATCGGAGGAAATGGAACGACAATGGCACCGACCGGATCGTCGAGCAGTTCGACGCCGCCACGGCGCAAGGATCGTACCTGTGGGCTGCATGAGTTCCGGTGCGATTCGGGTTCGTGCATACCGAAGCGGTTCGTGTGCGACAGTTACAGTGATTGTCCGCGCGGCGAGGACGAGGAGAACTGCCCGAGCCATAAGCTGTGCAGCAACAACAACTTCCGGTGCCGCACGGACGGTATGTGCCTGCCGATGGATCGGTTCTGCAACGGGATCTCGGACTGTGTGGATGGCAGCGATGAGGAGTGCAATTTTAAGCCTTCAACGTAAGTGTTTCTGCTGGTGTTGGTGACTATTTTGAGGGGTAAATCTAATTTGGAGGCTGTTTCACATTTTTTTTCTCTTAGATCGGTGACGACAAATCGCAACTGCAGTACCAATCCGGGCGTGTTTGCCTGTGACAACACGTGCTTCGCGCTGATGCTGCAGTGCGACGGCAAGCCGGACTGTTACGATGGATCGGATGAGGAAAATTGCTCCGGCAATCGGAAAGAACGACACTATCAGGTAGGGAGTGCTAGGAAGTGAATTATAAATCAATCCACATCTCATTTCACACTCTTTCTTTCTGTCTCTGTCCACAGGTCACACAGATCAGTGTCGATCAGCGTTCGCTCAATTCGACCAGCTTCCTGATCTTCTGGTGGCTTCCGGCGACCGTTAGCCTTGAATATTTGCCCTCCATCTTCTACAACAATGAGTGGAAAAACGTATCCAACTGGATCACGGAGACGGAGTATCGCTTTACCAACCTGAAACCGTACACGACCTACACCGTGACGACGTACGTGCGGGCGAAGGGTCAAACGAAGATTACCCCACCTTACATTTACTACGAAATTGCGACAACCGAAGGAAGTAAGTTTAATTGGCTGCCTGAGTAGAAGTTCAAGGCCCATGATTTTTAAACGATTCATTCATGTCGGAAAAGAATAATTCCACCTTAAAAACGATCGTTATTCGAAGCTTTCTCTTAATGATTCGTGTTTCATATTACGCGTTAGATTAACAAAGAATCACAATTCTTAAAAGATTCATGAATGTCGAAAAAGAGCGATTCCGTTTTAAGATTCGTTTCGCAATTCAGAGTCGTTTATAATTTTCATGATTCATATGAGTCATTCTTTCAGACGATTGTTTACGGACCCATTCTTTCGCTGTCTGATGAATCATTGAACAATTATTTGCTCCAAAATTCAAGATGTTTAAACGATTCACGAATATCGTTAAAGAACCCTCTCGTGCATGATTCGTTTCGTAGTGCGAATAACTCGCTTTTATTGATTCATATGAATGAACCATTTATAAAGACCTATGAAGCACAGCACTTATCAATATGAATATGAAATTCATGAATCATTTCTAGATTTAAAAATCCTTTACAGGGTTTTCCAAGTCACTTTCAAATATAAACATTGTTATTGACCGCGTGCAAGATGTTAATGCACATCAATCTGATATTTCATTTCGATCATAATATTTTTTTAATTTCTTCAGCATGATTTTCAACACTTCTCAAGCCAGATTGAGTTTGACAGTTCTTTGTTGTGTGTTGAAAATCATGTTTTGGAACTGAAATTTCATTTTGAAGTAAATAGACCATTTGAATCATTTTGAAAAACATCTGGCAATCAATCTGGTTGTAGACATTGGAAATTGACTCGGAAAACCCTGTATGTCTACTTAACGTCTCCTTTTCGCTATAAATTGTTGTAACTCTAGTACGATTCATCATATATATTCATATATCTTTTTTAATGCTTCATATGAATGAACCGTCTTTAAAGATTCATAAAGTACAAAACTAATATGTATATATATTTAATCTCCTCCCTCTCTTCACTTTCCAGTCCCTTCACCACCGCTGAGCGTTTCGGTCATACAGCAGAACGGATCCCGCGTGCTCGTCAGCTGGGAACCACCAAAGGAAGCGAACGGCAAGCTCGAAGGCTACACCATCAACTATCGCCCACAGTCCAAAAACGTAACGCCCGCCCAAAACGTCAAGGTAAGCGCATCGGAAACGAGCGTCATCATCGACAAAGACTTCAAACCGCACGAGGTGTACGAGTTTTGGGTGAAGGCCCGCAATGGCAAGCACGAATCGCTCTCCTCCGTCATGGTACCGCTCACGTTCGATGGCACATCGTTCGTGGAGAAGGTAACCCGCATCGAGGTGCTAAACAAAACGGCCAAATCGGTAACGCTGCGCTGGAAGCCGGTGACGAATGCCGACGGCTACATGGTAGTGCCGATCCTGCCCCAAACGTATCCGGTGCTGCCGACGATCAAGGTGCAAAACGCAACGGTCATTACGCTGGACAACATGGTGCCGGGAACGCAGTACGTCATTAAGGTGGCCGCCTACGTGAAGAACTTCTTCGGCCAGCACGAAACGACGATCGTTTCGTTCGGCGGTGTGCCACTGCCCGCGCTGAACGTAGAGCTGAAGGAAAAGACGGACCAGTACGCGCTGCTGCAGTGGGACGAACCGAAGGGACTGGACACGAGCAAGCTGGTGTACGGGGTGTACTACGGCACCAGCATGGATGCGCTGTTTGAAGGTAAGCAAGCGGTAAACTGTGATTTATTTACGCAAATATGCTTTAACAATGATTTCCGCTTCCAATTTGCAGCTGCACGCATCAACACAACCGCTCGGAGCATTAAGCTGGCCGGCCTGATGCCGTGCCAATCGTACCTGGTCAGCGTCGGTATCGTCGGTCCGATCGGGCCCGGCCCGCTCGGTCGCAATCCGCTGAAGCTGGAGACGGCTTACAATCGTACGCTTCCACCAAAGGAACTAACAGTTGATATTAACGAAACTAGTCAAGAAATGACCATCGAATGGCAGCATAGCTGTGCTTTGGATTTGACCGCATACCCAGCATACATTGTAAGTGTATATTGTTTGAGGAAAGGGGAATGTAGAGAAAATGGTACAAAACAATCTTCTCCCATCGCCTTTTCGCGCAGATTACGGTACGCGAGCTGACGCTGAACAAAACGTCCGTCGTGACGGTGCAACCGTCCAGCAACAAAACCATGGTGCACGTGTTCCGACAAATCCCGAAGGGTGCCGCGTACGAGATTTCCGTCTCGACCGACATCCCGAACGCGCAGGCCGTCCGGATGGTTGCGTACTCGGCTCCGCTGCCCGCGCCCGATCAGCTGCAGGTGTGGCCGGAGCGTAACGGCACGTACGTCGTGTTTTGGAAGGCGGTGAAAGATTTCAAGGACGATGGGTAAGCGTTTTGTTGAGGCTCAATGTTAGGAAGTATCGATTAATTTGCTCTGTATGGTTTGGTTTAGCTTTACGTACGAAATCATTGTGCACGAGGGCCACGGCATTAACAACTCCGTGCCGCCGTTCCTGACGATACCGGCCAAAGAGCCACCGGCCTTCATTCAACCGGATCAGCTAAAATCGATCGCTGACCATGGCGTCTTTACGGTTGGCGTTAGACTAAAAACGGACCAGGTAAATTTATATGAGCTGGCTTAAATTTATATGAACCCTGAAGCTCATTTGCAATCGTTCGTCATCTTCCCCTCCCTCCCAAACCAGGGTCTGTACT
Organism: Anopheles merus; assembly: GCF_017562075.2. Taxonomy (NCBI): domain Eukaryota; kingdom Metazoa; phylum Arthropoda; class Insecta; order Diptera; family Culicidae; genus Anopheles; species Anopheles merus. The sequence continues at coordinate 11,714,972 of NC_054085.1, forward strand.
CCGACATCGTAGAGACGGAATCGTTCACCAAGTACAGTGCGTGGATCATGATGGAACCGTCCACCGCCACCGTCAGCACGGCGTGGAAGTGGATCGTGCCGACGGTCGTGGCGATCGTGCTGGTCGCAGTGCTGGTGTACTTCGTGCAGCGGCATCGCCGGCTGCAAAGCTCGTTCAGCCGGTTCGCCAACTCGCACTACGACACGCGAACCGGTGCCACGCGCATCGGCTGCACGCTGGACGATGACGAGCACGAGCATCAGGAGGTACCGCGCAGCTTCTCCGACGACGAGCCGCTGGTGATTGCTTAAGTGAAAGTAAACGACAGTGCAAGGTGAGTCTGGAGGCGTGTGTAAAGTTTGTCCCATGGGCGCACGGGGGCTAATTGCTAATATTTAATAGATTACGCGTGGTAACGATACGATCTCTCAGATAGAAGCCTCCTTGTCTGCGTGTCCACACCAAGACAAATGGCAAAGGGGGAAGGGTTGATGTTGATACGGAACGCTCCGGGGGTTTATAAAAAGTAGCGCGCGCGCGTAAACTAGCGAGCACAGAACTGAACCACATTATGCTGATACACGTGTCCGTGCGTGGTGCGCACGTGTTTTGTTGCGCTGTAAATGCCCCATTTATCGTACATTTAATCGAGTCAGCCAGCTTCCGACGACGACGAAAAGCGCGCGTGTAACACGATATTATACTGGGCCGAACACGGAGGCCAAATAATTGATATGAAAAAAAAAGAAAACAAACAACAAACCCTAACAAAGACGTACTAAAGAAAGTCAAACAAGAGACACAAGAAATAAATGAAAAAAAAAACTAAAATAAGCATTAAGAAAAAATGCGTTAAACAAAGAAATAGAGACAGAGAAAAGGGAGAAACAGTGAGTGATGAGAGGAGTGCTAAAATGGAAGCAAACAAAACTGAAAGACTAAACTAATTTTTTGTGTATTTATGTGTTGTTCGTTTTATTGAAATAGATTTATTTAAAGTGTAGCCAACAAGTGGGAATAGAATTGGACAGTAGCAAGAAAAAAACAAAAAGCAAAAGATGTAATAATCGTGTCGTTCTGTAGAGTACATTGCTGCGATACGGAACGGAACGAAATGGAGAGAGTGCAGGAGAGAAAGAAGAGTGTAGTAAGCAAAGTTTTGTTGTGGAAAAACAGTCAATATATATACATCGATAATTGTTTGACCGTTTGTAAGCAAACTCTTTGCGTGTAAACTATTTGTACATTCTGTTTATGTTGTTTGTTCTTCTCTTCCTTCAATCCTTCCAACTATAATGTCATATACAATTTGTTTGTTTGTTTTTTTTTTCTCCTTTCTCTCGGGTACAGCATGTTTGTTGCGTGTTTGTCGCACGTTATCACGGTTTTTTTAATTGTAATAATATAAATACTATTAATAGGCATGTTTGAAGAAAAAAGAAGGGGAAAACTGCATAACAATAAAACGGCAAACGGAACCACTTGTGGGCCCACAGCACGTGTCTCTTGTGGGAGAGTAGAGGAGCACAGATTTGCTCATAGAAAGAAGATGTAAGAAGAGACGTTTGCAAGTGTACAGACTCTGTGAAACTGTGGCGTGTTTTGCGAGGAGAATATTTGTAAAAAAAAAACAAAGCAAAAAACTGTAAAATGCTACGATAAGTTACAATACACATCCTTTTAAACGGAGAAGCAAGAGTGGAGAGGAAAGTGAACGCCTCATCCTTCTTTCAATTTTCTCTCCCCCCCCCCCCCCCCCCCTAGAGCAATTGCGCATTAAATTAAGCTTGAGTTTGATTGAACCACGGGTATTACGTTTCGTATGAATTTGTATGAGCAATGTTGGAAATGGGTTTTTGTAATTGGTAGTGATTTTAGCAGACGCGCGGCGCAAAAACGATCGCATCGCGCATCATTATAACACCTCCAAAAAATAACTGTATTTTTACTATAAGATGAAAACGGAAGGTGGTGCTCCTACGGGAGGATAGAAATAGCTCAGACATAAAATACTATCAGAAAGTTTACTTAAACCCCATTTTTTTCCCGCCACCCACCAGAGGCATACCCCAAAAATGCAGATAGAGATGTTGTAGGACCGAATGTAGGTTCCTTTTGTTCGGCTAACTCGTAGTGATGATCGTAACTGTAGAGGCATCCGCTTTGACTGCAGATTTTGGGTAAAGGAGGGCGATGAGAAGGTATTTGTACAGTAGGACGATTGCAAGCAGAGCAAGAGTGAAGTGTGTGGTCCAAAAGAAAGGTAAATGAACGATAGGTTAACTATATTGTATAATTTTTGGGTAATTTTCTGTCTGTGGATGTGAGTCTGTGTGTGTGTGTGTGTGTGTGTGTGTGATCGCTTTCATGCGGTACGGGTAGTTTTAAAACCACGCCTGACTACTGTCAATCTACTAAAGCCGTGCATTGATAAGCTCTATCAAACGGGTAGGCGAACAGAGAGAAGGGAAACAGAAGTGGATTGTTTGGTAAATGTTCTTCCGTTTAACAAAAAAACGAACAAGAAATCTTCGGTTTCAGGCTTCTCTATACTAGAATACACACACTTACATAGGACTACACACCAAGAATTCCAAAATAAAAAGAAAAATAATTAAAAGAAGGTCCTTCTTCTTTTGCAACACAAAACAGTAGTGAATATAAAATAGTCCGCAAGGGTTTGCAGAAACTGAGTTGTGTGTAATTGATTATCTTTACCATTAAGTAGCGAAACAATAAAGACGACAATGAGTATGTGTGTGTATGTGTACGACGTGTGTACTCCCATCCCAATATGTATGTGCGCCGTTACCGTCCAGTTGCGGACGTCCTCAGTACGACGGTGACTGTTCCCCAAATGGACGGGGTCAACACAGCCTATAGAGGGATTGGAGTCTCAGCAAAAGACGACAAAAAAGAGTATTTAGAGTTTTCTTTTTTTCTGCATCTTTGTTCTGATGACTTTTGGTACACCTCCTTTCGGCATACCTACAAGCAGTGCAGCAAAATGTCATGAGTATCACGAGATATTCACCAACAAAAACAATGACCATATCCGTGGTAGCTTGATGCTCATTGCTAATACTCAATGAAAGTGCGTAATGACATGCCGAACGCGACATGCGAATCCTTGAGACTGACAAGCTTAGCTAATGCCGGCGCATAAGCATAATCATGAGTTTTTGGCTGTGAACAGTGCTACCAAATGCCACTGTTTCAGTCACCAACACTCATGACTGAAACGAAACTCAAATCAGCTCACGTACACAACTGATATGATCAGTGAAGAGACTCAAACAGTTGGTGGATCAATCACATGCTTGATCACAATAAAAAAAGTCACGACATAGTGACTGACCAAGCGTTGGTCTCAAAAATGTCACGAAGCATGCATTGGTCACACCAATCATTTTGAGTATCACCTCTGATTATCACAATTGAGTATTGGACGCTGACATGGATTTTGCTTCAGTCAGATTTTTTTTATGACATTGACAGTGACCTTTTGCAGTACTGCTTACAGGAAGATGCCCCATTAGAGTCAATCCATTAGAAATTAATGCCAACTCACCATAAAAAATGATACGAAGATGCTTAGTAAGAGCTATTGTTACTCTATTTTGTGCTAAAAACCCTGCGCATGATGACAGATAGTGTCCTCAACGCAGCACAGAATGTTCTTCCTCGACATGTTGCCCCAAACTAATGAATTCCTTCAGCTTACCCTTCAGATAGACGGTGGTAATGAAATCGGACGCAATGTTGTACAGACTCTCAATCTCCACCTTGGTCGCGAGCTGACGGAGCAGCAGCAGCTCCCGCTGTAAGTGTCCCTCGGTGTACGGGCGCTTGGTCATCTGCTCAATGCGCTTCAGCTCACCTTCCCGCAGCGGAACACCCTGCAGCCCGAGCAGCTCAATGTCGGACGGGAACAGTCCTATCCAGCGCATGGTCGGCACGGCCAACGATCGTTGCTGGTGCACCATTGCCTGTGTGGGGAGGGATGGCGAATAAGTGAGTGGTGGTGAATTGAGAACAAAAAGGATTCAGAAAAAAGAGATACCAAAGAGCCAAATTTGTAGACGCAAAAGATTTCAATTCCATGCGGATCGGCATCCATCAGCCCGTAGATGGGCACGTGCGTCCAGTCGGAAATCTTTTTCAGCAGCAGTCGCGTTGAAACATCCGGATAGCCTTTGGCCTGCAATAGCGCATGCATAATCATACCATAACCCTCTTTTAAAACAAACTTTCCCCCCTACCGTTATTAGCACGAGTGTGTCGGGAAATGTGCTCAAAATGCCATCCTCCAGCAGTCGCTTGAAGACGGTGTCCTTCTCAACGACCAGCACAAGCTTGGCCGCTAGTCGGATCTCGGTCACGCTCCCAACATCCAGCGGCACTGCTGTGCCCCATCGACCATTGCAATCGATTCGCTGTCCGTCGGTCAGCGTGAGTACTATCGGGCCCGCGATCAACCCTTTCGAGGTGTTGTACACGTTCAGCTCCCACGGGTCGGCATCGAGCAGCGCGCAGACGTCCTCGAGCGTGGTGTACGTATAGGCCGGTGTTTGCGCTAGCTCCAGGTGCAGATAGTAAAGCTCCCGCTTCGTGCAGCTCGAGCCGGTAGTAAGCAGCTGGTAGATGGTGGCCAACAGCTGCACCATCAGCTGTAGGCGCCGTGTGTTCCACGGTCGGATCGTTCGTCCGTCCTGCGAGGGTTCGATCGTTTGGAGACTAAAAAGAAAGAAAGCACGAGAATGTAGTTGAGGGAAAAAGAGACCCGTGTTCCTGCGATGCACTTTACATTCCATTCTCGATCTTGCACGTTTCCCAGCGTGCCTTACTACGCCGGATTGGCAGCGGGATGCCTTCGGTAACGCAGCGTTCGATTTGCTGCAGCAGGTCGACTATTTTCGTCTGTATCTCGCGATGCCGTTCGGACAGTTGGCTTCCCTCCTCTTCCTCCGGTAGTAGCGGCACTGACAGCGGTCCCTCTGCCTGCGCTGATTTCGTGCTTTCGTCAAACCCGGAATCTTCCCAACCGTCCACCAACCGGTCCGCACTGTACTGTGTGTGCGTGTTCCAGTCGTTATTGAGTGCGCGCTGCTCGGTGTGCGTGTGGTGGGCCGTTGCTATGCCTTGTGCGCTGTGCTGTGAAGCAGCAGCAGGCTGTGATGGACTTTGGTTGTTATTTTCCGGGCTAGAAGGCACAAAACAATGAGTTTCGTACGGCGCGTGTTCATTTTTCTGCTTTTGTGTGGCTGTTTCAAGTAAATCATCCTCAAATAGATACGCGTTTGCTGGTTTTAGTGATCTTTCCTGTGAACAATCGTTGTGAACGGTAGTGGAAGTGGCGTTTACTGCAACAGATAGCTGGTTATTTTGGTGCTCCTCTTTTGTATCGTGATTGTCGGCAAACTCGTTGAACAGCTCGACAATGTTCTCATCCCAGGCGAGTGATTCTAACTGCAGCTGGTCGGAGGAGCTTTCATCCAGGCTTGAGGCCAAATCGGAGGGCAGCAGGATACTGCTCGCAGTGCTTGAGAAGGATTCGTTGCTTTCCTACGGGACGGAAAAAAAGGTAACACTTCGATGACGGTACAGGTGTGTGTCTCATTTCCGTTACCTCAACATCCTTGAAGAAATCCGCAATGCTAGACGACATCATACTTCAAGCTGTTTTTACAAGGTAAGTGGATGTATTATAAATTTCCTGATTAAGCATTTGCACACACGCTTAAACTGCGGTTCCTTCCTGATGGAGCGACTAGGTTGAACTAACCGATAGGTGAATTTAAATCCAAGCATCCTTTGAACAGCAGCAGGCTGCGGAGAAGCTACGGGTACGCTAGCGCGCCATATTGCATTTTTGAACAAAGAAACCGTTACGATAAGAGCGTGCAGGATATTCGGTTTGCAATTGTTTTGCAAATTTTAATCGTAATTGTTATCTATATCGTGCATCTCTTATCAATAGAAATTTGTATTTTTGGCGATGAAAATCATTGTTCGGAGTATAACTTAAATATAGAACTCCCATGTGCCACTACATTATTAGAATACTGAAGTCGTTTCAAAGATAAAATGTTTCCTAGATCATTTAAATACTCGTTTTTTTACACAGTTGTGCAAGCCGCGGAAGAAACTGTTTAATTTGCCAACAGGTTTATAGGATTTTGACCATAGGTTAACTGTCATCAGCTGGCGACTTGTATGTCCTTGGTCTTGCCTTTAAAAAAATATTCACCCAATCTTCTAAATCTAAATGTATTCTCAAATACTTATTCTTCTTCTTTTGGCTCAACAACCGTTGTCGGTCAAGGCCTGTCTCTGTACCACTTACTTGTGGGCTTGGCTTTCAGTGACTTATTGATCCTCCCATAGCAGGATAGTCAAGTCCTACGTATGGCGGCACGGTCCATTTGGGCCTTGAGAACCCATGACGGGCATGTTGTTCAGTCGTACGAGTTGACGACTGTACTACGAGACCGGCTGAAATACTAGCCATAACTGAAAAATAGGAATAACTGTCCAAAGAAGTGGCGAGAGCTCGGAACAGAATCTAACCGATTCCGATTCGGTGTTCGGTTATGGAGACGAATCCGTAGTCGGACCCGCAATCGCAATTTGCTCCTAAAAAATAGAAATAATTGATTCCGGAATTGAAATTGACTCACTTTAGGAATTGCAATCAGAAGTTTCCGAGGCGAAATTAATCAGTCCCGGAATGTACATGAGAATGAATCGTCTACAAGTCATTTTAGATTACTTGAAGCTATCAATACAATCGTTGTAGCCTAGAACCCAAACACCTATTCTCATTGAGATGCTAAAACTAAGCCGACTCTGATTGCAAAACCCATTCCGATTCCGTAGCTAATTGTGATTCCGGAGGCGATTCCAGAGTCAATTCCGAAAACTGATTCTGAACCTACTATCCGGAATCGATTAAAAAAAACTGCGCAGCTAGCCGGAGTTGATTCCAATTAAAATGTAAATCATAGATTATTATTAGTCCAAGGGTAAAGTGTCCAATGTTGAGGGCAAATCATCCGTTTCGTTGATTGCGCTGTTCGAAGCGCGTAGTGGTAAAAGGACTTTTGTTAAAGTTGCTTAGACATTATTTGGATTCAACACAGTAGTGCCTTAGTACGCGGATCATAATGCTAACAACTGAGCGAATGTCCTTAAATAAGAACAGGCTCATATACCTCTGTAGCTGGCCAACGTATAAAAAATGTACTTAAATTGATAACAGTTTTACTGATTGCTATTGATCGTTCGCTTAAGGCGTCATCCATCAATTACATAACGCTAAAATTTTCAAATTTCCGACTCCCTCTATCCCTTTTGCCACAAACCTTAACGTTTAAAGAATCTCCCCCTATAAAATTACGTAATGGAATGTCACCCCAACTCCAAATATTTTGCATTTTTGCAACAACAAAAAAAAAATGCAAACTCTTAAAATTGTTTTGTGATTGTCACACAAATCTGCATTTGTCGCAAAAACTGGGTTTGTCGCAAAATATTTTGCAATTTCCACAAAAAAAGTCTGTGATTGACGCAAACTACGATTGTCGATAAACAATGTTGAAATCTTTAAAGATTGCCGCAAAATAAAATGTTGTAAAAATAGTTTGCGTTTGTCGCAAAACGATCTGCGAATGTTTGCCAAAAACTGCGATCGTCTCAAAAGAAGTCTCAAGGCGATTGTTGCAAACATATTTTTTGATGGTCGCAAAAATATTGCAATTGTCGCAAAAAATCGGCAATTGTCACAAAAATATTTTGTCCTCCTAGCAATGAAGAATGTTCAAATGAAAATGTCGCGAATAGTCTGTTTAGGCCGTCATAACCGCGTAGGTTGTTAAATCAAAAAGAATAATAGATGATGATGATGATGATGATGATGATGTGTCCCACCTCATATCCCTTCACAGGATTTATACAGCCGCATTATCTTGCAATAATGAGGTAATTAAATATTACAGACAAACTATAAATACAGAATTTATTTCCAGAGGTTAGAAAATAATCGCATTTTCTTATTTGAAAAATAGTTTACAAACATTTTATTTAGCGTTACGTAACAAAAGGTTGGCTCTCCCCCTCCCCCATGCAACAACCCCTATCCACTTCTATCCACGTTTCGTAATTGATGGATGACGCCTAATCGTACTTTGTTTGTATAAATTCTCTTATACTAGGAGTGGGATTTGAAAAGCATGATCGCAATTGATTCGTGCTTGATGGCAGCAGGAATGCGGCAGGCTGTATCTGTGTGACTGCTACCACACGGTTTACACGGGCAGTATCACACAGAATGCGTGCCATGTTTGCTTTGCGAATTTCTGCCACTTGTGTACTAGTGAAATAGTTTCCATTTTCGTAGAAAAACCGATCACCCTTTCTGGTACGTCGGAACTGCTCGCCCATAATACACTGCATTACTTGGCCAGTCTGCGTACCGTCGATCTTCTTCTCGAACGCCAACCCGACGGACAGATCGAGATCTTCGACCGATTTGTAGTACGTGCTCAGTAGTTCAATTGCCTAAAAAGCAAACGTTACGTAGAATAGATGATAATAAGCATTCCTCACAAATCACCTCAGGTAGTAGAAGTTTGTTGTAATCGTCCCAAGTTGCAGCACGCTTTTGAAAGCAATAAGCCACAAAGTCATTGTATCCGGGCAGGCCATGATCGCGAGCACGCTGTATGTCGAGCGATTTAAGGTCCGTTCCGAACATGTTGTTGAAGCGGAAGAGGAAATGCTTGGTGGCAGGATCGAGACTGGTATCGTGAAGTCCCATCGGCTGAGTAGTCAAACCACGAAGTAGATCCGCATATCGATCCACAGCTTGCTCCAAAATCGTAGGATTGTTGGTGTGATCGTTGATGTCGATCTTGGACATAGAGATGCGACTTTCCTCGTAAAGTCTATAGAAAATAGAACAGTTCGTATGAAAAAAATCATATGAAATAGTACTTGATAGTACTTACTTCAGCGTACCCTGTATCGAGGAGTGGAAAAATCGGAAGGCAGCGGTCGTATGAGAGTTGATAACCGAAGGATTTGTGAAGGCATGGTAATCGTTCGTTAGAGATCTTGGTTGATATACCAATTGATTTTCCAACATGAAGCTTCGACCCAGGAAGTTTGGCAACCACTCATAGTACACGATGTGCTGGTACTGAGCGATATTGAGATGACGAGCCCGTTGAAACACTTCCTCGTTGTTCAAATTACCGTTAAGACGTTGCATTTCCCTGGCAATACGGTTGTGTTCCCGTACAAAGACGGTTTGAAGTATTGCGAGATGAGGACTCTGATTTCCTCGTCCATCGCCAGTGAGATAACAAGCATCATTGGGAGTTTTCAAGGTACAGGTGGCACCTGCGCTCGGATGTCTCGGTGGCCAATCTTGACCATCGCGTATTTCAACTTTCAAAAAACCGGTGTTAGGCTCCCGGAGTGCTTGAGCTTCTTCAACGGAGTTCCCATATACGATGGATAGGTCCAAGTACGACGTTACGGCGTTGATCTGCTCTGCCCTTGTGCAGTTAGAGGGATTCTCATCGCAGTTGGTGAGGGTACGGATCATACTCAAGCACTCTATTCCTCGGGCAGAGAACACGGGATCATCGGGAGATACGGGAATGGCAAAGCATCTCGGGTCGCGATTAGGCTGTAAGCGACCATTGGCACAACACGGTAATTGATCACGGACTATGAAGGGTGAGTAGGAGAGAAGCTTTGAATTATATCTGTTTATCAATTTTCGGTCTTGACATTACCTCCACGCGTTAGGGCCATATCGTGAGCCACGATCTGTCCAAACTGCATGTTAAGCAGCGAGAACTCCGGACTGTTCTGTTCACCTTCATCGAAAACTTCAACTGAAAGCAGTCGGGCATTAGGCAACTCACTACCATCTTTGGCTAATGCTGGCCGAGACCTTCTATCACTGTATTTAGGTGGAAGCAACCGTGTAAACAGTGTATTAGCGGCACCCCAGGACGGGATCTGAATATTATTGCAGGTTCCATCGAATGTTCGGTACGGGTTGCTAGGACACTGTGCCGCAACTTGTTGAAGACTTCCTATCACTACTAGAAGAAACCACCCGAAAGATTTCACACGAAGCTCCATCGCTGTCACAATTTAACTGATCTACTTTACATCTGTTGTTTCATTTTATATACCTTCAGAAAAAACGCCTTTTCTGTTCAAGGTCATTTCTTCCAACCAGCCATAATACTGTACAGAATGCTTGAGAAAAACAGTCGAACGTCAACAGAAACGGATTTTGGCACATTTGAAAACAACATTAGTATCAAATATTGGTTTTGCATATGACGTCTTCTACTTATCGACAGTCACGGTTACTTGAAACTGCAATTTTTCTCAACCAAAACAGACCTTGTTTTTTTACTCCCATGAAATTTGTTTTAGTACCATGTGCCGTCTAGTGAAGTATTGATGAATCATGTAGCTTGTATTTCTTAAAAAATGGAAAACATCTGCCAATCTTAAATCCAACAATTTAAGATCGTTTCAACTTTGTATCCAACTGATGTTCGAATATTTTAATGTTAAACTTCAGTTAATTGATAACAAACAAACTACAAATTTAAGTCGAATTTGCAAGGATGTGGTTTGAAAATTGACTATTCCATTGTCTGTGGAGCACTAAGACCAGTACTGCAAAATGTCACTGTCAATGTCTTTAAAAAATCTGACAGACACAAAATCCATGTCAGCGTCACCTACTCAATTGTAATAATCAAAGACGATGCTCAAACAGTTGGTATGACCAATACATGCTTGGTGATATTTTAGCAACCAACGCATGGTCAGTCACTTTGTCTTGACTTTTTTTACTGCGATCTTCTTCTTGTTCTTTTGGCACAACAACAGTTGTCGGACAAGGCCTGCCTGTACCACTAGTGGGCTTGGCTTTCAGTGACTTTTGGATTACCCCGCATAGCAGGATAGTTAGTCCTACGTATGGGGGCACGGCACATTTGGGGCTTGAACCCATGACGGGCAATTCGTATGAGTTGACGACAGTACCACCAGACCGGCCAACCGTGATGATCACCGACAGTGAATGTCGTGACCAAATGAGTGATCAAGAGTTGGGTTCTTAACAAAATGTCACCGAGCATGTGATTGGTCCACCTGCTGTTTGAGTCTCACCTCTGATCATCCCAGTTGTGAGCTGATTTGAGCTTCGTTTTAATCATGAGAGTTAGTGATTAAGACACACCTAAGTTGTTTGACGAGCTCCTTATTCCACTCATTAGGCTCACTAGGTTTGGAGCTACTGCGTTTCAGTAGACTGATTAGATGAGAGGTCGGCAAACTTTTGAGGCAAAGGGCCAAATTAAGTAAATGATCAATTGCCGCGGGCTAGGAGAATGCGGTTTTTTATCATTGTGCTTAAATTATTACAATTTAGACATAAAACGTTGTTTTTCTGTAAATATATCATCTAAGCATGGTTAAAATTGATGATATCTGCTTTAAAAACTAATTGTAATCTTTAATCATTTGAGAATCGGCAATAAATGGCCAAAAATGTGATTAGTCAAAAAATAACAAACAAAGGATCAATATCGCTTCTCGAAAACCCCATCCTTCCACGCTGCAAAAAATATTGCGGATATTCCGGGAATGATACAAAAGTCGTAACGGCTAAACAAATATCGAAGCAAAGGTGGCGTCAGTAATTATTAAAATGCTTTATGGACAAGTCATGCCATGTCAGATAGATTGATAACTGATTCCTTATGATAAAGCACTTTGACAATCGTTGAACTCGTAAACAGCAACAGTGTGGAATTGTCGTTCTCGTTAAAACAACAGGGGTTTTAAATGTTCGCTTTTGCTTTCAAATACGATCGAAAATATCGCTCAAATAGTTTGAAGAGAAATCAACTGATTTGTGTGAAATTAAGAAGAACGAATAAAACAACATAAAAAGTTATCGCGTGAAAATGTATGGAGCTATTTTACTATATTTAAAACATTGTACAACAATGCTAAAATTACATAACGGTTGACGGTTGAAAATTGACAAATTTATGGGTTTATCAAGGGGTTATCTTTACCCGCTATAACAAAATGTTATTTGCACTTTGAATAGTAGTATCCCATGAGACAATAGAAAACCTCTATCAGTCACCTCACCTTAACACCTCTATCAATCGAACTCTAACCATGATGGCCAAAAAAGGGAACCAACCAACTTAGAAGCGTGCGCGATCAACGAATAACACCCCGTAGCGTCTTAAATTGACTTAGTACAGAAGTTTGTCGTCGCATAAGAACGTTACGGCGTTTTGGTCGCTAACATCTTGGCACATTACTGCGTTATCTGTATCAGGAGATCGATACAACCCGCTAAACAGTGAAATAGTTCTTGAGAAACATGAACATATGTATATATCAGGAAGCAAAAATCGCGTCCACTGGCTTCGCAGCGGCAAACAATGACGCCAAAACTCACTGCTTTCATTTTAGGTTAATTTTGGCAGAATTTGGATAATACACCTTAGTCCGCAAACTGGTACAACATCCGTCACATGTTTTCCATTGATTTTTTTTGCACCAACATGATGGAAAAGCTTTTCTCTAAAAAAATTGTCGAGAAAACCGAGGAAACCTTTCGGGATAACTGACGAAAGGCAACTCGCAAAGTCTGAGATAAATTTGTGCAAGTAAGCTTAAATAATTACCTTTCAAATGATGTAAATGTAAAGAAATTGTCTCTCCTAGTTATTTTCTACAGCTAGCCAAAAAAAGGCATTTTTTCACGTAAAAGTTACGGGGATATTGATCTTGAGTTCAAACATACCGAACGACCCGTCATTCCATAGTCTTCTTTTTCTTCTTCTTTTGGCTCAACAACCGTTGTCGGTCAAGGCCTGCCATTCCATAGTACTTTAATTAAAGTTGAAAGAGTTCGTTGGCATAAAATGCTATTCTAAAAGATATTTAGTAATTTGTATACGAATAGTTTCTTCCCATCTTTCAAAATCAGTCAAAACCTTTCGCGGGCCGGATAAAATGTTGCGGCGGGCCGCATTTGACCCGCGGGCCGGACTTTGCCGACCGCTGGATTAGATGATAATTTCATTGCTGGTCGACCAAGCCTGTAAATATGATATGGATTAATTTGGATTTATGTGGATTAATTTGGGTTTATTGACAACTATTATAGACTCTGTTTTAACCATTGCTACACTTGGTTATCACTCTTTTTCTAGGTTAAGTAATAAGTACATCACTATTCCTGGATAGTACATTGTCTATATAAACATTTTTATCCTAGGAGTAGGATGTGTCAAGCAGGATTCCAATGGATTCTTGCTAGAAGGCAACTGGAAGGCGAGAGGCTGTATCTGTGCGACCGCTTGGAAACCATTAGAGCGGGAACTAGCGCACAGAATGCGTGCCATATTTGCCTTCCGAATTTCTGTCAGCTGCCTAGGTGTGAAATGGTTGCCGTTTTCGTAGAAAAAGCGATCGCCCTTTCTGGTGCGCATGAATTGCTCGCTCATGATACACTGCATTACTTTACCAGTCTGGGTACCGTCGATCTTCTTCTCGAACGCCAACCCGACGGACAGATCGAGATCATCTACCGATTTGTAGTACGTGCTCAGTAGTTCAATTGCCTAAAAAGCAAACGTTACGTAGAATAGATGATAATAAGCATTCCTCACAACTCACCTCAGGTAGTAGAAGTTTGTTGTAATCGTCCCAAGATGCAGCACGCTTGTGGAAGCAGTAAAACACAAAATCATTGTATCCGGGCAGGCCATGATCGCGAGCACGCTGGATGTCGAGCGATTTAAGGTCCGTTCCGAACATGTTGTTGAAGCGGAAGAGGAAATGCTTGGTGGCAGGATCGAGACTGGTATCGTGAAGTCCCATCGGCTGAGTAGTCAAACCACGAAGTAGATCAGCATAGCGATCAACAGCTTGCTCCAAAATCGTAGGATTGTTGGTGTGATCGTTGATGTCGATCTTGGACATAGAGATGCGACTTTCCTCGTACAGTCTTTCAAAGAAAGAACAGTTAGAATGAAAAAAATCATTTGGTATGTTATGTAATAGTACTTACTTAAGAGCACCTTGTATGGAGGAGTGGAAAAATCGGAAGGCAGCGGTCGTATGGGAGTTGATAACCGAGGGATTGATGGTGGCACTATAATCGTTCGTTGCAGCTGATGCTGGGTAAATCAGTTGCTGTTCCAACATGAAGCTTCGACCCAAGAAGTTTGGCAACCACTCATAGTACACGATGTGCTGGTACTGAGCGATATTGAGATGACGAGCCCGTTGAAACACTTCTTCGTTGCTCAAATTACCGTTAAGACGTTGCATTTCCCTGGCAATACGATTGTGTTCCCGTACAAAGACGGTTTGAAGTATTGCGAGATGAGGACTCTGATTTGCTCGTCCATCGCCAGTGAGATAACAAGCATCATTGGGAGTTCTAAGAGTACATGTAGTACTTGCGTTCGGATGTCTCGGTGGCCAATCCTGTCCGTCACGTGCTTCCACCTTCAAAAACCCAGTGTTGGGCTCTCGGAGCGTTTGAGCTTCCTGGGCAGAGTTTCCGTACACGATGGATAGGTCCAAAAACGACGTTACGGCGTTGATCTGTTCAGCTCGTATGCAGGTCGCAGGATTCTCATCACACGTGGTCAGCGTACGGATCATACCCAAACAATCGATTCCACGTGCAGAAAACACGGGATCGTCGGGAGATACGGGAATGGCAAAGCATCTTGGACTGCGATTAGGTTGTAGGCGACCGTTAGCACAACACGGTAACTGATCGCGAACTGCCAAAATTGAGAGAACCTTAGAGAGGTTTACGTCTACAACTCAACCCACTTGATATATTACCTCCACGCGTTAGAGCCATATCGTGAGCCACGATCTGTCCAAACTGCATGTTAAGCAGCGAGAACTCCGGACTGTTTTGTATGCCCTCATCGAAAACTTCAACTGAAAGCAGTCGGGCATTAGGCAACTCACTACCATCCTTGGCTAGAGCAGGTTGCGATCGTCCATCGCTATACTTGGCAGGAATCAAACGTGCAAACAGCGTATTAGCAGCACCCCAGGATGGGTTTTGAACGTTATTGCAGGTTCCATCGAATGTTCGGTACGGGTTGCTAGGACACTGTGCCGCAACTTGTTGAAGAGTTCCTATCACTACTAGAAGAAACCACCCGAAAGATTTCACACGAAGCTCCATCGCTGTCACAACTTTACTGTCCTGCTAGGGATTTGTTATGCCTATTTATACCATCGAAAAAACACTTGCCAGTTTGTTTTATGAGATGAACTGTGTGTAAGAAAAAAAGAATAACTAACGAATTCTCAATACAAAATATTTACTCGAAAGCTTGTAGAAATTTTGAGGACAAATATTTGCTTTAAGTACAACGTACTTTTCTAGCAGAAACGAAAGCATCTTGCAAGCCTCTTTGCATACACGACTCACAGGATGGTTTGAAAATCCCTAAAACTCGGGTGTAGAGTATGCCAATCGAATCATAGATTGTTTTTAGGATAGACATTTTCTACTGTACCAATGAACCTCGTTCTTTTTGTACGGCTGTGCATACAATAGAGGGAGCCACGTGAACCTGTACTATGTCAGTGTGGTTAAAACAGCCGTCTGTACACTTGGTTTATTTCCGTGTGAGAGATATTTTTGTTGCTCAAGGTTTCTTTGTCCAAAGTAAACAACATTACGTATTCCGAATGTAAAGTACAATATACGATAGAATTTAGTTTAGCAAAGGAATATATCAGATTTAAAGGGTGGATAGAAGAATACCTCCTTGAAAGTTCTTATAAGCTTAATAAGCTTAATCTTAATAAGCTTTTCTTAATAAGCTTTTTTATCTCATTAGAATCATGGCGAGGGATTAGACTCTAACAAAAAGAGTTCGACGGCATACTTATTTGTACTAGGCATTTGTATTGGTAAGATGTTCACAAATGTTTGCAACACAATGCAAAACACATTCTCAGTAAACAAGTACTATGGATATAAAACAAGAGAGAGGGATATAAAACAACCAATTGACAGTTGGATGAGAAGATGGTTATATTTTTGTAGCTGGTTCGTTAGAATTTCCTACAGCAGATTCTAGCCAGCTTTCAAATTGTATTTTTGCATCCGCAAATATATGTTCTACCGCTACAAAGCTACACCGTCGCCAATAAGAGGTTGTCTCTTCTTTCTCCAATTATTAACAACACTAGAACTCGCGAAGATTCGGAGTCGATAAGGAACTGCACGTCACTAGCGGGTTAGTGGTGGAAGGTAGCAAAAATGCACTCGACTGTATGCGTGTAACATCGGCGGTCGTATCGCACAGTATGCGCGCCATATTCGCCTTCCGAATCTCACTTAACTGTCGTGCGTTGAAATGGTTGCCGTTTTGGTAGAAAAAGCGATCGCCCTTCCTGGTGCGCCGGAACTGATCGGCCAGTATGCAGCGCATCACCATGCCCGACTCCGTACCGTCAATCTTCTTCTCGAACGCCAACCCGACGGACAGATCGAGATCGTTGACCGATTTGTAATAGATGCTGAGCAGGTTGACGGCCTAAATGAAGAGAAAGGGGAAGGGGGGATCAAGAAATATTAGACATTTACTTAGCAACATCGTCACAAGGAACACTCACTTCTGGCACTAGCAACTGGTTATAATCTTCCCAGGTTGTAGCACGTTGATTAAAGCACAGAAACACAAAGTCGTTGTATCCACCGAGTCCATGATCCCGTCCCCGCTGGACGTCGATCGATTTGAGGTCCGTGCCGAACATGTTGTTGAAGCGGAAGAGGAAATGTTTGGTCGCCGGATCTAGGCTGATATCATTGAGACCCATTGGTTGGGTGGTGAGACCACGAAGCAGCTCAGGATATCGGCTAGAAGCTTGCTCCAAAATCGTAGGATTGTTGGTGTGATCGTTGATATTGACCTTGGACATCGAGATCCGACTTTCCTCGTAGAGTCTAGCATGAAGAGGAGAATTAAGTTGACAACTCATTGGTGTTGGTGCTTGACTCTACTTACTTCAAAAATCCCTGTATGGAGGAGTGGAAGAATCGGAAGGCAGCGGTCGTGTGAGAGTTTATTACCGCCGGATGAATGGTTTGGCTGTAATCATTCGTTACAACCCCGGGCTGATAGAGGAGTTGCCGCTCGATCATAAAATTGCGACCCAGAAAAGCCGGTAGCCACTCCTCAAAAACAATGTGCTGATACTGGGCGATATTGATGCGTCGCGCTTCTTCGAACAGTTCATCCGGCAGCCAGGTTGGATTCAGCGTCTTCAGCTGTCTGGCGATACGATTGTGTTCCCGTACGAAGGTGATTTGCAGTATTGCCAATTGAGGACTCTGATTAGCTCGTCCATCGCCGGTAAGGTAGCAAGCTTCTGTGGGAGTCCTTAAAGTGCAGGTTGTGCTTGCGTTCGGGTGTCTCGGTGGCCAATCCTGTCCGTCACGCACCTCCACCTTCAACAGACCGGTGTTGGGCTCTCGGAGAGTTTGTACTTCTTGTGCGGAGTTGCCGTACACGATGGATAGGTCGAGAAAGTGTGTGACGGCGTTGATCTGCTCTGCGCGCGTACAAGTCGTAGGACTCTCGTCACATGTCGTAAACGTACGGATCAAGCCCAAACAATCGATTCCACGTGCAGAGAACACGGGATCATCGGGTGATATCGGAATGGCAAAGCATCTTGGGCTACGATTAGGCTGTAAGCGACCATTGGCACAGCACGGTAACTGATCACGAACTGTAAACACATTTAAAAAAGATTGATAAGCTCTGGTTCAGGGTACAAAGCTACATGCATCTGTAATACCTCCACGCGTTAGGGCCATATCGTGAGCCACAATCTGTCCAAACTGCATGTTTGCTAGCGAGAATCTTGGACTGTTTTGCACGCCCTCCTGGAACACTTCAACGGAAAGCACCCTCGGGCTCGGAAGCTCACTCCCATCCGTTGCTAGGGGTGGAGTGGACTTGCCATCGGCATACTTTGGATTTACAATACGCACGAACGGTGTGTTAGCAGCACCCCAGGAAGGATTAACAACGTTATTGCAGCTGCCATCATACGTTCGGTACAGACTGCTAGTACACTGAGCTAACGTCTGCGGAATGCTCAACGCCAGACTTAGTAAAAGGAACACTACTGTACAAGGCTTTATGTGAAGCTTCATTTTGTTCACCCTCGCGGTTTTCCATCAACTGATTTCTGTGAACGTGTGGGATTCCTTCATTTATATGGGATTGTTTTTTGGGCATTTGTTTACCGAGTGTCTGTTACGAATTTATCTGCAAACGATGAGCGTGCCATAGTACAGTACTTCACCAATATATGTATATGCGACTGGTACAGTGGTCGGTATAAATGTGGGTTATTTAATGAAAATCACACAGTTATGGCATTAAAGAGATGAATGACTTAAAGTCTCATAAATCCTACAGCTAAGTCCGAGATAAATCCATACAATATTCACGCACGATGAAGTACACATTTTTCCACCACTGTGCGCCATCAGTGTATGACGAACATGTTGTTGATCGTACGTGCGAGTTCTGCGAACATTTGGCGTAACGGAGCTTTACTCAGCTGCAGTTGTTTAAGTGCGCCATCGTGTTAAGCCAGGCCTTTCCTGGTGGTTCTATTAATTAAGATGTTCTGTTGTACTGGTGCCCACTGGACGGGTGCCTGCAGGTAAAAACAAGCCCGATTGCCAAATAGTATGTCGGGGTACATGATTTACGTCATGCCAAACATGTATTTTTCGGAATTGATAAATTCAAACAATTTTAAGGGAAGCAAGTAGTAGTAAAGTAAGGGAAGCACGTACTTACGAGATTTGCACAAATTGAAGCACATACACTCATGTGGAGCCAGTTGTACAAACAGCGTCAAACAGTGCAACCTAGAACTGTTTGTCTAGATGTACACAACACGCATATGAAATCAAAGCTGCTCGGAAACGGTAGTATCCGTTTTTCTGTTTTTCGTGGAATCTTCGCAAGTCAAAATAATGGACAGAGTTCCGGGGATTAAACCATGTGTGTGGCCATAAATTTGCTGAGACTTGTTACATTTGTTACCTCTGCTTTTAATTTGGCCGCTTATGGACTTGGCAGATGAGTTTTACATGTGACAGGTGGGCTAGGCTGGTGTATTGAATGCATTATTTAGTACATGTTTAAACCCATGGTGGTCATACCTCTAGATGATTACACTACGTCATTATACCGGTTTGTAGACAAAATTAAAAAAATAGCCTTTCTAGAACGCGGTAAGCTGACTGCGCAAAGGGTGCGATTTACGAGAATAAAAGACGCCGGAAAAAATGATAGAGAGAGGAGAGGAATTGTTTATACGATCCAAGTATTTTATGCGTTAATGCCTTTAAAATATAAAAGTTTTTTTTTTAAAGATTGACGCCCCGAATCCGATCGTGGCACTACTCAACAGTACATATGAAAACATCTCTCATTTACGAGTGTATGAAATTATATAGCATGCTTCATAATCTTAGGAAACTGGCTATACAGTTGTTTCCCACAAACTGTTACATAAAGTAATTTCCAAAGCTCTATTCCATTTCTCATGCAGGACGGTAACAATAAAAAAGAGACAAATGATTCCGTGCGTTCCAGTTAGTGTAAGTATATGGAGATGATGGACAAGTTTTGCTACTTCCTAATAGATGGCGCTATTTACAATGTTGGCAATCTGTACATTATTCTTATTGCATTGTTATTGGATTTGTATTGCTGTAGGTTTCTGTATTAAGTTTAATCTTTTTATATTAATCGTACTTTTACTGATCGACCTTATCACTTAGGCACTGGAAATCTTTTCTCTTATACATTGGGTCGAATTTAAGTGTCATATTTCTTGCCTACATATACATAAAATGCTGGAAAAATAAATCGGACACTTCGAATTTCGGTCGCTCTTCCTACTATAAAGAATTCTTTCATTTACTTCCTGTGATTTTCGCAGAAAAAATGAGTATGCTATTTTCTCATTTCCTCAGTGTTCAAGGGAGGAAGAAGAAGCCCACTGCAAAGTTTTTATGGCGTTTTATAATTTTAAGGAATTGATTTATGCATCACAAAATACAAAGACCAAACGGATTCCGGTGTGAATTTTGAAAATGTGTTCGATTTTGAGTACCCAACACTGTACAATACTGCCATACATTTGCATTGGCAGAAAGGCTGGGAATAGGATTCCTTATTGTATTATTTATATTTAAATATTGCTCATTCATATGAATTGTATTCATAAAAGTATACGTTTTTTTTTAAATTTTGTTATTGTATTTTTTAAAAACATGAATGCATATTTTTGTATTCATCAATATCAACCTATTTTTTAAAATTATTTTTTATGTTTATTTTGTTTTTATAAAGACTTTGAGCTCAATCGTGTTATTATTGTTAAAGTTTCATCAACCAATCTCTTCTTGAAATTCACTACAATTGCCAACCATAGAATTACAAAATGTTTTGAAAATATAATGAGTGTAGTGAGTTTTGTATACGTGGGCCTACTATTGCTGTGAAACGTTGTGGATGGTTAAAGATTTTGAGAACATCATACCTGTATTTTGATTAATGATGGACGGGTCGACCCGAACCTAACAGGTCGGTGCCGTCCAGATGCAATCCGGAGCGCTCCGGGTCGTAATTTTGATGCCAGTAGGTTCGGTAGGTTCAGCAAAGCATATACGACTCTGACCCGTGGGTGCAATGAGTTGGGTAGGCTCATGGTTCTAATGAACTCGTTTGATCGTACTGAACTCATTTGAACCCACCAAACCTACTTAACTCACTGGACTCGTATGAACCTACCGAACTCGTTGCACCCACGGGTCGGAATCGATTCCGGCCAATCTGCAACCGACTCCGGGTCGATCCGTTTGTGGAGTCTCATGACCCATTACAAATGTTGATATCTCACTCACCACTCATCACTAGTCTAGTTATTGTAACTGGTTTCAATTTGAAGCATCTCAACTACTTCTGATGCTTCAATAGTGAGTGTAATCTTCCTTTGTAGAAGAACTTGTGAGGCCAATTTTGAGAAAGGGGATAACCTAGAGAGGGCGGAAGATTTTACTCCCTGTAGCTCTGATCTTGAACCTTATGAAGTATGAGATGCATGAGCTGAAGCCGAAATTAAAAGACTCGATCCTGGTGGTGCTGACAGAACCAATGCTATCACTAAAAGACACTTGGAAGACAGATGTTCTATGAATGTTTCAAACATCAGTGGACTTATCAACCCGTTCAAACGCTTTAGAAAGAAAACACAACAAACACTTCCAACTTTTTTTATGATGTTGTATTATTTTGAACACCGCAAAGCGACCGCCCCACAGGTGAGACCGCCACGTTTGCGCTGCATTGGTTTACATACCGAAAACAAAATGAGGGGTGGGAAAGAACACACACAGGTTCATAACAACAAAATCAAATAAATAGATTGCGGGAATAGTGGGTCGATGGGGGATCATTGCATCAGCTTCGCAAAACAATAAAAGACCAAGTGTCTCACGCCAGACGTCATGCCCATCTTACCAGGCGTAGTGAGCGTGCGCATCCTCGTAGGTGGTGTGCGCAACCTGGACGGCCGGCGAGTAGGTCAGCGTCTTGGTGGCGGTAGCGACAACCGGGGCAGCATGGGCAGCATAGGTCTGGACGGCAGCCGGGGCAGCATAGGTGGTGTGGACGGCAGCCGGGGCAGCGTGGGCGTAGCTAGTGTGGACGGCCGGGGCGGCATAGGTCGTGTGGACGGCAGCCGGGGCAGCATAGGTGGCGTGGACGGCCGGGGCAGCAGCATAGGCAACCTGCTTGGCCAGGACGGGCTGGGCATAGGCGTACTTGGGCAGCTCGTTGGTGATGCGGGTGTCCGACTTGCGGACGCTCGAGAACGCGGTATCGACGGCCTTGGAGTAGTGGGAGATGGTGCCGTCGTGCGAGCGGATCGTGCTCTCATGGGTGGCACCGACGGCCGGGCTGGAGACGATGGTCTTGGCGACTGGGGCAGCAGCGTACACCTGAGGCGCGGCGTACACCTGCGGCGCGGCGTACGAGATGGTCTTGGCGACCGGGGCGGCGTAGGCCAGCTTGGCCGGGGCAGCCTGCGAGATGGTGCTGTAGCTCACCGACGATGCCGGCGAGTAGTGGGCCACCGGGGCGGCGTACTGGACGGCATGGCCAGCCTCCAGGTATCCGGCGCTAGCGACGGCCAACGAAGCCAGGAAAACGACGAACTGTCCGAGGAGTAATCAGAACAAGCGAAAAGATTAGTACCCGCGGGAGCCAGGCAAGCCTTTGCTGCAGGACACTCACCTTGAATGCCATTTTGCTGAAGCGGTTTCTTGTTGGTTGTTGGGTGGGATACTCGAAGAAGTGTGTCTTGCTGCTGCTGCTGCTGTTGCTGCTGAAGACGCTGAGTGATCAATGATACAGTTTCGTACCACGGTCCGATTATTTATACAAAACCCGTGCGTGCGCTCGCGCAACCGGGAAGCAACGCGAGGACGAATTTTGCGAACGCGATAATGGTGCACCACCCCTGGGGGAAAGGACAGGGGTAAAGGCGACGGAAAACAAGGGGTAACAAAATGGCAAAGAAATGCAACACACACTGCATTTCAACCCTTCTCGCACACAAAATCTGTGCCGCGGGTGTGGAATAAAGCGCAAAAATAAAGCGACAAAAACCATCGCCGCGACGTCCATCGCCCAATTATACGTCAGGAAAGTGACCACGGCCACCACTACTGTGTGTGTGTGTGCGTGTGTGTTTGTATGTGAGTGAGCGTACCGCCTTTGGTGATCGTGATCGGCAAGCGGACGAGCGGAAGCACGTGTAGTAAGGTGAAGGTTTCGCGGTGGGCAAACGCTGCATGCAAGACACCAGAGCCCTCCTCGCCCGGGAAAAGGGAAGGGAAACCCAGCCAACAAAACCATAGCAACCCAACCCGTTTTCAAGGAAGGTTACCTTCGCCTTCACCATAATCCTTACCGGGTAGGGTAGGGTGATTCGATCGCTTCCAGGAGCTCGATCACACATCGCGGCGTGCGTAACGCGTGGACGCACGTTCTGGAAAAAGGAAGAGATTTGGCATTTTAAAGCGATGTTTTTCATTTTCACAGATCAAGTTGTTGTTCGACACCTTCACCTGAGATTGTGTCCTTTTCAATTAAAAAAATACCAGAAAGTATACATAATTAAAGCTAAACAAACTTTTTGTTTAGCAATCCCATCAAAGACAATTGCCAAAGGTTTCGAAATGAATTCGATAGAAATTGAATACATTCACCAAACTGCCCTGGTGGCTGGTTAATGCCATGCATGATGAATGTCTTCTCCTGATATGGGTAAATTAGTTGCTGTATTTTCCCCCCCCCTAACCGTGGGAGAAAGGACACACACACACAATCTCTGCCGAGAGGGTTGCGAAAAGGTTATTACTTTTTGTTGTTGTGTCGTTGCTGTTAAATATTTGTCGATAAACGCGATATGTGCTGCTGCTCCACTGCTCCCTCAACCAATGGAGTCAACGCAGCCTTGACATTTAACATTTCTTTCATAATGAGCTCTCTGCACTGCCCCGTTCTATATTCTGCTTCTGCCGCTTTTTGATACGTTCTCTCACGCTTCGTTAAGAAAAAAAGGGTTCAGTTCTGGGATAGGTTTTTTGTTTGTTCCTGTTCTTTTTAAGCTGCCTGTTGTTGCTGCAATAGTGCAGAGTTAATTAGCGTGACAGCTGTTTTTCATGACATTATGTAATGCGCGGGAATGAATGGTGTGCGGAGAGCAATCTTTTCTTTACTTTCAATTAATGCTTTCAATTCGCCTCCAATTCGTCTTATCGCCGATTGAGTTTATCGTGGAGTCCTTTATCGCCGATTTTAAAAGCATTTTTTGTTATTAGCTTCATTTTACATATGCCAACCGATTAAAGAAATCATACATTTGGACTGTTAAATATTAACCAATATAGTAAACTTAGTGTTACTCTTCATCTTGGTATAGATTTTATTGTTTTAAGCTCGATTGTTCTACGTAAATTATTGGCAAAAACTATGCCAAATCTTTACTCACAAAGCATGCAATAAGAACCCCAAAATTTGTTCTCTGAGCTTGAATTTATTCACTGAGCTAAGCTAAGTAAACAAATCCTTACTAAGCTACTAAGCTCCACAAAGCTTCTACCCCGAGAGTTTACCCGTGTAGAACTAGTAGTTAGTTATACGCCACGCGTCAAGGCGAAAGTTTTCTGAATATAGTTTTGAAAAGATTTTATTCTTAGCTACTTAACATGTTGTTGCTGCAATAGTGCAGAGTTAATTAGCGTGACAGCTGTTTTTCATGACATTATGTAATGCGCGGGAATGAATGGTGTGCGGAGAGCAATCTTTTCTTTACTTTCAATTAATGCTTTCAATTCGCCTCCAATTCGTCTTATCGCCGATTGAGTTTATCGTGGAGTCCTTTATCGCCGATTTTAAAAGCATTTTTTGTTATTAGCTTCATTTTACATATGCCAACCGATTAAAGAAATCATACATTTGGACTGTTAAATATTAACCAATATAGTAAACTTAGTGTTACTCTTCATCTTGGTATAGATTTTATTGTTTTAAGCTCGATTGTTCTACGTAAATTATTGGCAAAAACTATGCCAAATCTTTACTCACAAAGCATGCAATAAGAACCCCAAAATTTGTTCTCTGAGCTTGAATTTATTCACTGAGCTAAGCTAAGTAAACAAATCCTTACTAAGCTACTAAGCTCCACAAAGCTTCTACCCCGAGAGTTTACCCGTGCAGAACTAGTAGTTAGTTATACGCCACGCGTCAAGGCGAAAGTTTTCTGAATATAGTTTTGAAAAGATTTTATTCTTAGCTACTTAACATGTGCGCAAACTAAAGAATTTGTGTTGTCTTTTATTTATAGGCTCTAAAATACGCCGTTGACAGAACTTTGATCAATAAATTAGGGTGATATTGAATTGCATCGTGAAACATTTAATTTTTTACAGACAGACCAAACAAACATTTATTTTTTAGTTTTTTGGCTTTTTAAATGCGTCTCCTTCATCATATAAACCAGGGGTCTCCAAACTTTTCAATTAGCGGGCCCCATTGCTTCACATATAATGGTGTTAAGGGCCATCTTTCCGTTGCCTGTAACTAATGCGAACGTTTAAATTTCGTCTTTATAGCAAAATACTAACATGATATACAATACTTATATAGCTTTCTAATATTTATGCTTGGTCTACGTCTCTGAATAGCGTAGTTTGGAGACCCCTGATATAACGGATCGAAGCAGTCATGCCTGTCATACTTATGATATTAACTCATTTTTATCACGAAATCAAGGTGCCTAGATAGTCTGCAGCTGGGCCCTTAGCTTTGATTTTGGTAGCCATGGTGTATGGCAATTTCTATGCAGATTGACAGATAGGGAGTATGGGTTGCTAAGGACTTTGTATGAGTTGCTAAGTAACTATGGACTCTTTAGCTGTCAAATGAAAATTTGTCAAATTACACTGGACGGACCGACCACGTAATCGAATATACAGTCCTTGCTAGGTGGATACGGTTAGTATAGGAATCTAGCCATCGAATCATACAGAAGCCGACAGGCTTACCATTCGAACGCCGCGTCGTTCCTATATGCTAGGATATAATGCATCTATTTCAACATCTTCGTACATGTCCTTCATACCTTACGAGCTATTTGGCAAAATATACAAAACAGAAGCAAGTCTTACAGGGCAGGGGCAGGTAACAACAAGGTGATAAATTAGATTATAATCAAGATCCTTTCAGCAAACCTATTTCTCTTTTCATGCCATAAATGTCAAAGAAGCGATCGATTTGTGCGATTCGAAGGAATAATATTTCACGTACAGAGCTATTCTAATTAATATGACCTTTGCCGAATAATCTTCTTACAAAAAAGTTTTTCAATATGTATATTTGCAACGTCGTTTTAACTGATTGGTTCTGCTACCTGATTGATTGCATTCAGATTCTACTTGTTTACTTATCCGACGCTACAACCGCTGTACGGTCTTGGTCTGTTTTTCAGGAGTGTCCGAAACCGCTGACGGTCTTGCGCCTTCACCTGCGAATCCGTTATACTAGCCTTAATGGCATGGTGTTTTATACCACTGTAATGCTTAGTATTAGTCTCGGTCTGGTGATACAGTCGTTAACTCGTACGACTAACAACATGCCCGTCATAAGTTCAAACCCCGAATGGACCATAGAAGAAGAAAAATGCTTAGTAGTAATTCCACAGTGTAATATAGTAAAGAAAAGATCGGTCGTATTGATTAATCAAGGTTTGAACACACGACGTCCCTAATACAAAACCCTTGTGTTGACGTCTGTACTATGAACTAGATTTCAGACTGGCTCCTCTGTATAGCTATAAAAGTGTTTGGTCCGATTGAAAGTTTATTTCAGTTGAAGTGTATTTCCCAATAAAGCCAGCAGTTCTCTTTTTCGAGTAATTGTTATTCTATCATTACGGTGTGAATTGGCTTTGACAAACCAACGTTTCGAAATCGCAGCTCATTTAATGAAAATGCGGAGCATTATTTTCGTATTAATTATGTTGCCCCTTTGCTACACACCCTAGAACCGCCCCTATGTGTCAATCAACCCGCGAGAGTGAAACACTTCAACCCTTGGTAGATCCAATTATAATGAGTCTACCGCCGTGATATGATTGCGCCCGCATAACAGAAATACGCAAAATTTCTCTTCCTTTCAACATCGATAATTGCCTACATGCACTAATGGCGGGCGCGATACATCCGCAGTTCTACACAGCCTGCACCTTATCATTAAACTGAAGGACACAAGCTCGAGAGTGAAGTAATCTTTGGGATGTCATCAAACAAAATTCTACACAGTATATGATTCAGTTTGTACGAGATTGTATTTCGACTCAACAAATGGTCACATTCGAGATGGTATATGTACTCTCTCTGATGAAAGAGAGAGACTGAATGCACGCATTGCTTGCAAAAACAGTGTAACAGCGCAACAATGCGACAGTGTACTTAACTGGTGGCGTTTTTTTTTTGTTTTGTTTTGTTTGAATTAGTCTTGTGGTGCTAATAAATAGTTGCTTTGAGCGGTTGGTTGTTGTTGTTGTTCCTTCAGGATGTTTCGCTCAGACAGAACCTTCTTACCAGGCATAATGGGCATGGGCGTCCTCGTAGGTGGTGTGCGCAACCTGGACGGCCGGCGAGTAGGTCAGCGTCTTGGTGGAGGTGTGCACGGCCGGGGCAGCATGAGCGTAGGTCTGGACGGCAGCCGGGGCAGCATAGGTGGCATGGACGGCCGGGGCAGCATAGGTGGTGTGGACAGCCGGAGCAGCATGAGCATAGGTCTGGACGGCCGGGGCAGCATAGGTGGCGTGGACAGCCGGGGCAGCGTGCGTGTAGCTAGTTTGGACGGCAGCCGGGGCAGCATGAGCGTAGGTCTGGTAGGCCGGAGCGGCATGGGCGTAGGTCACAGCCGGGGCAGCATGAGCGTAGCTAGTGTGGACGGCAGCCGGGGCAGCATAGGTGGTGTGGACGGCCGGGGCAGCAGCATAGGCAACCTGCTTGGCCAGGACGGGCTGGGCATAAGCGTACTTGGGCAGCTCGTTGGTGATGCGGGTGTCCGACTTGCGCACGCTCGAGTACGGCGTATCGACGGCCTTGGAGTAGTGGGAGATGGTGCTGTCGTGCGAGCGGATGGTGCTCTCATGGGTGGCACCGACGGCCGGGCTGGAGACGTACGTCTTCGTCACTGGAGCGGCGGCATAGACCTGCGGGGCGGCATAGACCTGCGGGGCAGCGTACGACACGGTCTTGGCGACCGGGGCGGCGTAGGCCAGCTTGGCCGGGGCAGCCTGCGAGATGGTGCTGTAGCTGACGGCCGAAGCCGGCGAGTAGTGAGCGACCGGGGCGGCGTACTGGACGGCATGGTCTGCCTCCAGGTATCCAGCGCTAGCGACGGCCAGCGACGCCAGGAAAACGATGAACTGAGGGAAACGACACAATGGGTAGAAAAGGGAGAGAGGTACGTTATTTCACTTGCGATTACAACACCAGCACCAGCGATCCTTAAATCCACTTAAAGATCCCACTAAACCGCAAGTTTCGCACGCCGTGCACAAACAACACTTCACAGAAAACAATATTGCTGGTAGTCCTTCGGCAGGACTAAAACACCGCAACCACTGTGAGCTCCTACCTTGAATGCCATTATGCCCGTAAACTGGAGGTTTTGGTTCTGGTAAGATGTGTTACTGTCGATGAGCTTAGCACCTGAATGATACTGTTCCGTCCGCGGGCAGCAATATTTATATCGAAACAGTCCTCCCAACCTTTGCAGCATTGGTTTGGTTTGATTGTTCAGTTCAAATGTCCAGCCCCCCCCCCTGTATCGACCGACCGCACCCCCTTTCGCTCCAGTTAAAGGGTGATACCCGGGGAGAAGGAGTCTCGTGTGCTCTCGCGCGTACGTTCAAATGAGCTATTTCCACGAGAAAGTGTGCAGCGGTAGGGGTAAAAGACTGCGGCGACAACTTTGCTGCCGGCAGCAGCAGCAGCAGCAGCAGCCACAGAGCACCGCCGCAAGGAGTCAATCGAGCGTGTATGAAACGAGCCTCCTACTTTCGCTTTTTTTCGCGTACGGGCACAGCCCGACACTGGGTGAGAAAGGTGTTGGCCTCCTCCTTACGGTGCTTGTGTGCTGCGAGCTCTGTGTATATGATAATAGCAATAATAAAAGCAACGAGTGACGAATCAATCGCAAAATTGCCAACTATTTGGTTCATGCAATAAGCGAGCCCGCACGCTGCGTTTGTCTGCCCGCCGAAGAAACAGTGGGGACAGAGTTTGGAATTTTTGGACATTCGCTTGGGTACCACGCGAATGCCATAAGGAAGTCAATGACAGGGGCGTGGGGTCTCTGTTAGAGGTAGGTAGAGGATGTAGAGGAGGTAAAGTGTGCAAACGGTCGACAAATTACGTCGCTCACATGTCGGCCATCGATCGCTGCATCCTAACGGGCCGCGTGGATAACACTTCACGTGCCCCTATGGATAACGCTAATCTGTCCAAGAAGTTGTAGATGTCGTAGAGTGTGGTTTAGGACCCGAATTGTATGCTTCTGAATGAATTGATCTTATTTTGGAGTAGCAACACACACAAACACACATAACAAAGTCAACACAGAATGGTGGGGGCAGCACATGCAAAACTTTATGCTGGAAAAGGGTATTGAGTTAATCGGTAACACTCATATCCTGCCCCGTACAGTGTGGCCCGTAACCACCATTTCGGGTTTTACACAAAATACCGCTTGCCTCCTATAGGTTTCGGGGTCAACTGGTGGAGCTCGGTTTTTGATATTGTTATTGTTGTTTTGTTACCGCTGCTGCCCAAGTAAATGCTGGTGACTGTTGTTGTTAGTTTGGTTTGTCCACGTTACGCTACATTTAAGACTGCGGGCTAAAATTGGCATTAAAGCTTCCCGTGGTAACGAGATTGTATCCTAGAGCTGGTGATGAATTGGTTTAGCCAGTGTAAGATAAAGTAAACACGTTTTGAACATTAGCTTTATGTGAAATTTCTGATAATAACGAAAGAGATTTTATTTCTTAATTTTCAATATTATGTGTTTTTGGATTTTGTATGCTTGCTTGATTATTTTGTTTATAATTTTGCCTCCATCACTCCCTTCTTTTGTACAGTAATCCTTAAAATTTGGTTAATTCTTTTCTGTATTATGCATTCTGAAATGTTGTCTTTGGGTTCTTTTACAGACATTTGTAGTAGATTTCGTAAGCGTCTTACTTATATCGCTTTCAAAAGATTAAACTTTTTTCGTTTTTCTTAAAAATATTAAAATGAATTCATTAAATTCAACAAGTTATAAATAAAAAAATCATTTTCACATTCATGCATAGTGTTTTATAGCGACATGGTAAGATACTAATAGCTCTGTATGCCTTGTTTACACCTCAGGCATCTGTTCCGATTTGCAATATTGTTGCGCTACCCCGACATTCTGAAAGTCTTCTCTAAACTTATAACTAAAGTATTACATGTGACTAGATGAGATGAACGAAGGAGAAAAAAATAGATAAAATAAAAGAAATTGAAATTGAAAGGACCAAAACAAAAAACTATCAAAAGGAATAAAAAAGAAAAAAAAAATGATGCTAATAAGGAAAAAAAATTATTGATAAAACAGTAAATGACCATGTTAGCAATATACAAAAAGAGTAGAAAAAAACATAATAAACTGATCAAGAAGGAAAAAAATACAAAAGAAGATAACAGAAAGAGGTACATATTATACAAATAAATCTTATAAATTATTAAATAACCGAAAACACGATACAAAAGCATCGTTGGGGCCATAATGCAAGAAGAATAACAAACCAGTATAATATCCAATTTTATTTTGTCAGAGTCATGTCAACATCGCTGAAACGAAATCTACCTTATAGTCAAGTACTCAATCATATTTCATTCAAATAATGTCACCCGCGTCGGTTCAATTTCCGAAACAGTAGAATCATCTCATTCCCACACACATACACACATAAGACCCAAAAAATCGGGCGTCGATTATGTAAGCGTCAAGATTTTGTACACACCCCCTAGTTCCAGACAGCCGGTTTGTGTTCCACAATACTGGTCCGGCGTACGTACCGGCAGTGTATCCCTGTAGTGTAACCTGCCGTTCCGTGCGAGTTCCAACCCGTTCGTGTACGCACCTCTGCGGCAGTTAAAACACACTTTGCACTACATATCAAGATCCTCGCAAGATCGTACGCAACCGAACGGCTTGGTGGTTTCTTCGCAGACCCGTTTCGTGAACAATTGTAGCAAACTGGCAGAAAACCAAAAAACCAGTTCCACCTTGTGGCCTTCATTTTGTTATTGTCGTTTTTTTATTATGTGGGGCGTTTTGTTGCTGGGGCTGGAACTGAAATAAAATAGTATCAACCACCGTTTCACCCTTTCACGCACGCAGTTCCTTTCAATCGGGCCGAACGCAAAGTGGGGGTGCATTGGTTCATCTGGAAGTTGACTCATAAGGGGCCCACGTGCCAGTGACGTAGCATGCATTTGGAGTTCCCCTTTCGAAATAGAAATTGACAAATAAATATGTATTGAGTAAAAAAAAGTTTCAGATAACAATCGAGACCGTATGTCGCCGGCAGCAAAAATCGTCACCAATGTCGACTATGTCGACTAGTTTTTTGGAAAAAAAACTAATCGACTAGCTTATTACTAGCACCTTGTTGGACAGTCAATCACTCGCCGCTAATGGAGACATTTCTGTTTCGATTCGAAACTATTCGACAGCAATAAACGATCACGCTAGATGCACAGCGTGAGAAAGCTATGCACACCGGCGCAAACATTTGTAACTGCGCACGTGTAGGTCAGAGCCCGTCCCGATGCCACCGATCGAACGCCACCACTCAGATGGCTAAAGGAAGGTGGCCGGTTTGCGAAAAGAATGTCAATGCTAGCGAGAGCATTAACGTGTCGGAGACGCGGTGTCTCACACAAAGGTGGGCTTCGGACGTTTTCGGACGCTCCATACGTTCGGAACCTGATGGGTTCCTGAGTAACGACGCCTGAGCACAAACTGGGCGAAACTTTTCGTAGAAAAAAGGTCAACTCCTCCCTCACGCAATAAAACGCACGCAAACGGGACGGGTTAAAGACATGCTGGGACCCGGGAGGTCACCTGTTTTTTTTTTTATATTTATTACTGAGCGAATGTGTTTTTTGCTGGGCGTAAAACTACAGAAGGAGTGGGTTTGTATTTATTTTTATGTCTATTACTCACACACACACACCCTATTGATGTACGTGTTGATGCTCTTGGGTACAGGGAAGCTTTGGGGTGAAGGCTAGAATGGGTGTCTTTTGGACGGTAACGTGCAGAGGAGATAGAATCGCTGCACTGTACTGTGCGCTACCGTGAGTGGATAGGCTGCCGGTAGAGCTGGAACCGTAGCTTTGTGATTGAGAAACTTTGTTTGAGGATAAACTCTGGGAAGATGCTCCGTAGGACACGGTGGATGCAGTGCTGCCACCGTTTCCTTGCATTGGTGGTGGAAGATACTCTCGTGGTGGTAGATATTCGCGAGTTGGACTAGATGTGGTTGGAGTATCCTTGGAGGAAGAAGATTGAGAAGAACCTGTCGCAATGGAAGAAGTGGCAGGCGCTTTCGGTGGCAGGTACTGTTGACCATTGTTAGCTGCCACTTGTTGGTTTGCGTAGCTGTGAGTAGTAGTGAAACTGTGGCCGTGATTTTTGGAAGCTACCTGCCATCCTGATCCTCCAGAATTTGAAATAGTCGTTTGTAACTTTACTGCTGGAGCAATGTAGAAGGCAGACGGTTTTGCTGGAATCGTTGCCGCCTTGTATTGGTGCGATGTAGCATAGCCAGCCTTCGCTTCCTTCCAAGCCCCCTCAGTTGCTGCGTAGTTGGAGGAAGATGTAATGACCGTCGCTGGGTGGGACACGTGAAGAAGGCTGGAGTCTGTTGCAGGAACTCCATAGCTTCCTGATGGCTGTTGCTGGATAAGCTTTGGTGGAGCGACATCGACGAGCGTTTCAATAATAGGTGCCGGTTGAATATGTTCCTTGTAGGTGCCGAAAGATGCTGACTGCTGATTGCCATGCCCTTCGTAGGAAGTGGATCCGATCGTTAGACTCGCTTTTGGAGGAGTATAGATGATGGTGCTCGATTGTGGAGCGGTGTAGTGATGCGTTACAGTATGTCCGATTGTAGAACTAGGACCGTAAGAGGCAACTGGGATCTTCTGATGTTGCTGATATCCAGCTCCTGAATATCCCGACTGACTCCAGCTACCAGCATTGCTTACAGTCGCTCCTTGTACCTTCTGAGCTTGTTGATATCCAGCTCCAGAATATCCTGATTGACCCCAGATGCCGTTAGAACTACTGACAGACGCTCCTTGCACCTTCTGAGCTTGTTGATATCCAGTTCCTGAATATCCCGATTGATCCCAGACGCCAACGTTGCTCACAGAAGCTCCTTGAACCTTCTGAGCTTGTTGATATCCTGATCCAGCATGGCCAGACTGACTCCAAATGCCAGCAGTCGCTCCTTGTACCTTCTGAGATTGTTGATGACCAGCTCCTAAATATCCCGACTGATTCCAGATCGAGTTAGAATTACTCACAGACGCTCCTTGCACCTTCTGAGCTTGTTGATAGCCAACTCCCGAATATCCCGACTGACTCGAGATGCCATGAGCATTGCTCCCAGTGGCAGATGGTACACCGTACGAAACAGTGGCATGGATTGGTGCAACAAGTTTGGTATGTTCCTTCAGCGTACAATCATGCACTGGGACAGGAGCGACATACTGATGGCTGGAAGCGTACTGCACCGGCACGGTGCTGTAGGTCAGCGTCTTCGTGATCGGTGCCGCATAAACCGTACTAATTACTGGCTTCGCTTCATACCGAACGGGTGCGTGATCGGTCGAACCTTTTATTGGGTAGGCTGGGACGACTGCACCGGGGACCAGCAGCTTGCTGCCTACGATGGGAGCGGACTTCAGGTCGAACGAGGTAAAGCTCGTTGCACCTTGATAGTGCTCGACGTAACCAGCGCTAGCTAACGCTAAACACACGGCTAGTACTACAAACTGCAATGGAAAATAGCAGAAAAATGAACATAAAAATTAATCAAATGTCATGGGAAATAGGTTAAAATTGTGCAAACCACAGTTTAAAACTTACAAAACACTTCATGGTGGATGGATGGGTCTGCGCGATTTCGCTCACGCACCGTGTACCGTACGCGAATGTCGCCCTTCGCACGCAGGATCGCGGGTTATATACACCAATGCACCCGAGGGAAACGCATAAAAGGGATAAACAAAAAAAGGGACACTGCCATCATCCCATGTTCAATGATTGGTGTGCATTGTGCAAGGGCCAAAACAAAAAAATAAGGAGGAAAACCCCCGATGTTCTGCCCCTCTCAGAGAGAGAGAGCGCCAGAAACCAGTATTTCGGTTACATCCAATTTCCCTTCGCCGGAAGAAGAGCGACAGAGAAAGTGAGGCAGACGAAGGCAAAGGATGGCGACGATAAAATTACCACTATTTTTGTACGACCTGTCTCGCGCGCCCGTACGCCGATCAAGGACAGGCGTCCCATTGAGTGATTCGTGCCGTTGGCTGAAAATGTAAATTCAACCGCCTGATGAGTTGTCCCAACGTTCGATCGGTGTAATATGCTGCTACATTTTATTCGATTGATGCTCTCAAAGTTGCCCATGCCGCGCGGCTCAAGTGGACGATCGTACCCGTCCGATCGTCGATCTTCGATTAATCACTTCATCCTGTCAATGTCAAGCGGTGAGCATTGGCGCGCTGGACACACAGCACAATCTTCAATCCGTGTAGTGAGCAAGTAAGAAAAAACACTCGACCCTATAGCCACGATCAAAGCATGGTTAGAGCTTGATAGTGAAAAATTTCATTCATCAAACAACTACGCTACTGGTGCGTGCTTGTTACCTGCGTGCTCCCGTAAACGGGGGTAATGAGTGGTGAACGGGCACAAACCGGTGAACTAAAACTCGCCGCCGGCTACTACCGCCGGTGGCCGCCG
Organism: Anopheles merus; assembly: GCF_017562075.2. Lineage (NCBI taxonomy): Eukaryota > Metazoa > Arthropoda > Insecta > Diptera > Culicidae > Anopheles > Anopheles merus. The sequence continues at coordinate 11,749,780 of NC_054085.1, forward strand.
TGCGTGAATCGCATTGCGCCGTGCAAAACATCGCCGAAGGTTAAGGTTTCACACCGTAGCTGTTCAGCGACGCAGCGAGCCTAACCTTTCTCTAGCCCGGACAAACGCTCGCACAAACGAGCTGACCGGGCTGGCTAGCGGCAAGGTTACGGTATGTGTGTGTGTGTCTGTATTTTGCCACAGGAGATGCGAAATAAACGCGGGGAATATCCGTTTTGTTGGTGGAAGTGCTAATGCCTAATGAGTGAAATATACGATGGAAGGCACTGAGGGTGGGGTTGAGACGCGGACCCTTTTAAGGTCAGTTCAATCTGCAATCGGTGGTGGATGACATGAACACCTCCTTTTAATATATTGGGACCGTTTATGGAACGAAGGATATAAATCATTATCAATATCAGCTTGCTATGGGTTGTTCGATGATTATACGCTAAAGAACTTGTATTTTTTTTAGGTTTTTTTTCTCTCTTTTATAATCGTTTCAATGTTTCCTTTTATGAAGAGTTAGACAAATAATGACTCAGTACGGTAAACTATTTCAAAGGTTCGTCGCTTACACCATCATGTCGCTATTTGAGTCATTTGTTTTTTTTTCTGTAAGAATGCAATATCGATGGTATTTACTAGATTTTTTGTTGATATGAAGGCAACTGACATAGGTATACATAGGTTTATAGGTATTTGTATGTTAGTTGAGTCACAATGGCAGAAAAATAACGCCTTAAGCTGTATTGTTTAATTTTCTCTTAACGAGGACTTCTTCTTCTTCTTTGGATCAACAACCGATGCCGGTCAAGGCCTGCCAACCCACTTGTGGGGTTGGCTTTCAGTGACTTATTGATTTCCCCCCATAGCAGGATAGTCAGCCCTACGTAGGGCGGCACGGTCTATTTGGGGCTTGAACCCATGACGGGTATGTTGTTAAGTCGTACGAGTTGACGACTGTACCATGAGACCGGCTTTACGAGGACACTTCGAACTAAATGTACAGAACTGTGCTTATTTTCTTATGGAGTGTTTTGTTTTATCTTATTGGATGCCCTCTTATCTAGGTGTCACTGTAATATTTCAATTAATTGTATGTGAAGACAGGCAAATCATATAAGCGAGATAGCTAGAGTTACACCCGTTTTCTATTTCTGGACAATAAGCTAAAATTTCAGCTTGCCAGTGGAACAACATTCATCATCCGGGCTCTCTGTATCTTCTTCTTCTTCTATTTGGCGTAACGTCCTACGCAGACATGCCGGCCTTTAAAGGCTTTCCAGACTTAATTCATTACCACACGCAGCCGGATAGTAGTCAAATCCTTGTTACGGGGGGACGGTCCATTCTAGGCTTGAACCCATGACGGGCATATTATTGAGTCGTTCGAGTTGACAACTGTACAATGGGATTGCCCGGGCTCTGTATGCAAACGACAATTACTTTCCGCCATATTCTATTCATCATTTATGTACTAACAAAGATGTTCTCAAATCGTGTTCTTTTCTCTTTTTTTGCTTTTTGAAATAGGTTATTTTACTTTTAATAAATATAGTATCAAACAGTTTTAAACATTTATACTTTATCCAAAAAATGCAATACTTCAAAAGCTCAGGTGATCGAGCCTGCCATGAATAGGTTTTGGTTTACATTCTTTACAGGTGGAAATAATCTAGGCTGAGCATGTGATTTCTAGTTTAGAGCTAGAGATCTCGTTTGGCGTGTGGTTTTGTATGAAAAGTGCCATGTTTTCAGGCACCAACTGTTAAACTCCATGTAAAAAAGCTGGCTAGTATTGTAAAACCTCTCTTAAATCCCAGCAATTCTCGAATCACAACTAAAGACCTGCTCATGCCATAAATAATAACATCATTGAGGTTAGTCTAAGAAGATCGTATGAGCTTCAATACACAAAATTGCGGGGTCTTGTTTGCTATAGACGTACTCAAGCACGTTTTACTTATGTGAGATTTACAGTTCTAGTTAAAAAAGTTATTTGAACAATATTGCACGATGGGATTTTGAGTAGTCATGATAGTCAAATTCGAGTTTTTTCTACGTTTTCCGAATATACTTGGAGAGTATGCTTGCGTCTTTTAAGGCTTCAATTTAAAAAAATGTAAAGTTTTGTAATACTTGTACAGGATTCCGAAGTCTTGGATTTGCATCCATGTCCAATAGAAATGACATTACACTTGCTTTCGGATTTAAGTAACCATGCCCCACACAGCAGCTTCATTCACAATAATTTATGTATTTTCAACGAAACATTCAACATCGCTTTGCAAAAAGAAAAAAGGTTCATTGTGCAGTTCCTGAGCAGGCGTTTCCTTTCCCGCGGGATACCGTTCGGCCGCATCCTTCTTACCAGGCGTAGTGGGCGGCGTTGTCGGCGTAGCTGACGTGCGACACATGAGCAGCGGGCGCAGCGTAGCTCACCGTCTTGGCAGCAACGACCGGGGCAGCATGAGCGTACACGGCGGGCTGATGATGGTACAGCGGCTGATGCTCAGCGACCAGGGTCTTGGTGTAGGTGGGCTGCGACACGTACTTGGCGTAAGCGGGCTGGGCCAGGAGCGTCTTCGTGTAGGTCGGCTCAGCAACGACGTGCTTGGTGTAGGTCGGCTCGGACACGAGCGTCTTGGTGACCGGGGCGTACGCGAGCGTCTTCGTGTACTCGACGTTCTTCACCAGCGCCGGGGCGGCCTGGTAGTGGACCTGCGGGGCAGCCTGGTAGTGGACCTGCGGCGCGGCATAGGACACCGTCTTAGCGGCAACGACCGGGGCGGCATGAGCGTACACATGGGCTGGCTCCTGTGCGTACACCGTCTTGGTGTAGGCGGGCTGGGCGACGACCGTCTTCAGGGCGGGCTCGTGCACGGCATAGGTCTTGGTGAGCGGGGCAGCGTAGTGGACCGCCGGCTCAGCATAGGTGACCTGCTTGGCGACGGCCACCTTCGGCGTTTCGTGGCGGGTGATCGAGCTGTAGCTCACGGCCGGAGCGGACGAGTAGTGTGCGACCGGGGCGGCAGCATAGGACAGATGGTGGTGCTCCGGTTCGACGTAACCGGCACTGGCGCAAGCCAGGGTAGCGAACAGAACAACAATCTACGATTAAGAAGAGAAGAACGGTTTACTGAGACACATCTTTCACTAAACGACACAGTTTGGTAGTACACTCAGGATCACATCGAGAACTTTATTGCACGGACCACACATAACCTCACTGGTAATGTCACACAAGTCTTAGATCCTTTCGATCACACACGCTGTGGTGTCTCAACCTTACCTTAAAAGCCATCTTGAGCGGTTTTGCTTGGCAGGTCTGCACTAAATCGAAGCTAGCGAAGTAATGATACCTCTGGAAGCGTTTGGTCTAATATTTATATGAAAACACACACCGCTGCTCGGTGTTCACCGGCGCAGATCGAGCTAGTGCGCCCCATTCGCCGCACCGAAGAAGCCCACCTCCGAAGCGCGCGAAGATGATGGGGGTGACCTTCTTCTTGAATGAATAATCGTAAAAAAAGCGACAACAAACTTCGTCCACAGACGCACAGAACTATCACACACTTTGGCCGGCCGCCGCGATCGCGCGATGGAAGGTTTTTGGGGGTAAATGTTTGGAGTTTCGAATTTTGGAGCCGCCTCCCTTCCCAGTCACACTGCTTCCTCCCTAGAAGGGAGAGCAAACCAGAGCGGGGATCTTCGATGGCAATTTCTCACCTACAAATGCGCGCGAAGAACTCGAGTCAAGCAGACCGTTCGTTTGGTGGTGTTTTTGGAGGTTTTTTTTACTCGGCAGGTCTTCGTCCGGTATCGCCGAACAGTTTTCTCAACCACAGCTCGGTTACGGCCATTACTGTTTCCCCAGTGTTTTTGCTCGCTGTGTTTATTTTTGTCGCAAGCTTGTTAGCCGATTTTTATTGTCCATTTGGGGGTGAAGTTGCCGCAGGCTCATCGGAGGTTGCCTCGTGTTGCCTCTTGGTGGAATGGGAAATAGATTGATCCTTCACCATTGCGTGCGAGGGTGGCAAAGATCGTAGTAATCCGTGACGTCACGGTACGGTGGCAGATGAAATCGAAAGCATTGGCTGCAACGATCGCCACTGCAGTACGGTGTACAGTGTCAAAGGTTAATTACCCAGCTTGGTTTGGTGGGTTCTGGTCTGGTAGCCGTACGATCACACCTATCATCTTGCGTTATTGTTTCCAATAGCGGACGAGGACGACGAGCACAATAAATCGGTGGAAGCTCCGATGGTTGAAGGGATTTTCACATAATTATAAGCCACCCGAAAAGATGCGTTGCCCCAAGGGTTTTTGTGCGGACGGGGGGCAGAATAATTTATTGAGGAAGTGATGCGACCTCTACGCGCTTTACGCGGTGAAGATCTCGTGATCATGTTTCTAATTGGATTTTGATATTGCTTTGTCTTCCCTTCCGACTCCAATCAACCGAAAAAATACCTTTAAATTCCTTTTCATGATGGCAATATTTTGCAACATGCGAACATTACACCATTTCTTTGCACGCTACCACCGCGGCGTGACGTAAGGGCTGCTGGTGTACAGTCTATTTTTTTGTTCTTCAGTCTTTGTGTCGTTAAGCCTCAAGGCCACACGCCAATGTACGCGGCCGTACCTTTCGCGCGCAGGTGACATATTGCCAGGCCGTGCCAAAAAAGGAGCTGCTGGATGCGACTCGATACGCAATTCGGGGTAGGAGGATAAACATCGTGGGACATGCAAGCCCCAAACAGACTGATGCTACGTACCTTGTGCTGCTGCTTGCTCTCTCGTACAATAAATGACGGTACTACCTTTTGTGTGGAGCTGAGGTTGATTGAATTTAAAGTGAAATTGAGTTGGAATTAGATTGAACGTGGGGAGGGACAAGAAAGAGAATGAGAATCGTGCACAAATTCTTGATTTCTTTATTACAATTTATCTTCTCAGGAGTTATAGCTGTAAGCTACAGAGTTTTGGGCGTTTTCCAATGCGAAAATAAGAATACAATTGATTATAATTGATACAAAATTGTATGGTAATGATTATGTTATCTTTGACATTTTATCTATATTGTTTGTGTTTGCTTTCTTTCCCAGTCATTTTTAATTGATTTTTAACATCGTTAACCTGGAACGACTGAATAGCCTATATGTAGTGTCGCCGACTCCTGTAAAGAAAAGACGTGGTTCAAGTCGCATCTGGACCATATCATCTTTTATCTATAGTCTCTTAAATCCGATATCCAACATATCCGATTGCCTGTAGTGGGTCTAGTGTAGTGTATTGGGTACTAAGTCTAATTTATAATTGTATGTAAAGTTAATATAGGTATTTACTTTATATTTGGTCTTTTACACTAAGGAAAAGAAGAAGTTATCGTTAAAATTGTGAACAAAAGTGTCTGGGAAATAATTCTAGCTTCACAAAAACATATGCAATAAGCTTTTCTTCTTGGTTAACAACAAATTTAGTTGATCTACTCCTGATCATCTGGTGTGATATCTTCCAAATCGATAGTGGAAAATTGCAGGCATTCTATGGAATTTGTTAACATGTAATGGAATCTGTTAATTAAACAGACGGAGGCTTTGCAAACTTACCACTTCCATGCCATTTTTATCGTGCAAGTTTTGATTTTGTTTTCAAAATTTTTTATTTCTCTTTTTTTAGGTCTTTTTATTACATTATTATTACATAAATCATAAATCTTTGTTTTTTCTCTCGTCTCTTCAGCCTATCTCTTCGGTACCAACCCGTACCAACTATTCACAAGCCTGCCTGTCCTCTCTGTCACCTTACGTTATTGAATAACCCAATACGAGCTCGTTCGCTTCCTTTCGTTTCCTTTCTCACTCTTTTTGACTGTATCTTTTTCACGATACCTTTTTCAAAACTATTTTTACAACTCGCAAGCGCAGCTTCGGCGAAGAATTGAACACACGCTGTCGCTACTTTGTTTTTTCCTCAATTATCGTTGAAGGTTTAATGTTTTGTAAACGCATATAATAGGCACCCCAAACCACCCCGTCACTGTGGCAGCACAGCGCTCTGGGTACGGTGTCGATGCGATCGATGCCAACCGCGAACAATCGGTTTCGTCGGATGTGGTGAGATTTTCGGGCGACATTTATAAAAAAAACACTGCGACACTGGCTACCGATGATGAATCCTTGGAGGCTTTAAAATCTATGTCTTTTCTTGAGTCGGCACGAGAAGCGATTTTTCCATAATCACAACAAACGATTGATGGCATCTGTTTCGGTGTTTCGGTTTCTTGTGTAGAGATAATTGTTCCGAATGAAGAACGATTATAATCCACCACTGTTCCAATGACGAATACAATTGAATCACAACCTTGGCGTAAACAACGTACAAAATAAACAAAACTATGACTCAAATTTATGTGACGAAAAATTAGCATGCACGCCCATTTGAATGGCACACTAATTCATTAAATATTTCATCTCGATTTGAAGACGGACAGGCGCCACTAATTTAAAAATAGCTCTTCGCTCGACACGCGGGTTCAATTAACGTCACACCACCAGTCCGTCATCGGCTCATCATTTGCATACTCGTCCCGTTTCCATCAACCACGCACGAGCGAGCCTCCAAAACGCTGCAACCGGATTGCATAATTGAATTGAAGAAGCAACCGTCCGGAGATCGATCGTACGCGCGTTCATTCAACCCTACCCCAACTCAAAGTACGGTGACGACCGACCGACTGGTTGACGACAGGGTTGGCCACCACACACATGCGACTCACGTGCACATCATCAGGCTCAGGACAAACATGCGAACAGCTGATCACCTTCGCGGTCGTTGGCGCATCTTCCGTGGTAGCTTCGAGGGGAGTACAGAAGGAGGTAGAGACGCAACATCGTACCGGTTACGTCTTCATTTTCTGCAGATGAGCTCGTCGCTCTCGAACCGGTTTGCTTGCCCGACACTACTTTCGAGTTCAATGTCAATGACTGAAGATGGCCAACGCAGCAGATGAACTTGCGTACGAGCAGCATGGGCCTGTGTGTTTTTTTTCTGTTTATGTTTTTCGGGGGGCTTTTTAGGGGTCACGAAGAATTTCAATGGCGCTGGCACACGCTTTAAACTCCTTGAAGCGGCGAGGACACACTAGGAAGTAGGATCAACCTTTACGATCATGTTGACAGATCAGCATGTCACACCGGAAGTTGTTTGGTTGGTCGGAATTTGGAGCTCATTAAACCCTACGTGCACCGATGCCCATTTGTGAGGTTAGGATTAGCGTTTGGTGTCCAACTGAGAACTTAAAGCCTAAAGTTAAGCCCACAGGGTGAACTCCATTAGTACATCGTTTCACATTTGTCAGTAAGTTAGCAGGAGGTTTGTGATTGATACCCGACCCAAAAGCCATCAGAAATAGCTCCAATGTCTTAATCCACCTGTCTGACAGACAAACACAGCAAACTGCAAAACCCTTCAGGGGGTAGGGCTTTCTTCTCCGACTTCCCTTGAGGCCCATTAATCATTCCAAGCCACCTGTGTGGAATCGCTTCGCCACTGTTATGGCCCGTGATCACCCTGAAAGGGCCTCCGTCGTCGTCGTCTAAATTAATCTGTAAGGGCTTTTCAGTCGGGTGAAAGAACTGAAGGCATCATCTGGAGGTATTGGAGGTTCTATTGCGCAACGTGCAAGACAACCACGCTCGACCGCGATCTTCGAGTGTTCGTGTATGCTGTACGTTGTAAGCAAGAAACCCATTGCATACATTATTCATAATTATAATTCATACAAATTTAACACCTATTCAACGGCTGGTCCTGCCCACCCATTTTACCCTCCACCGGCAAAAGGGGAGGGAAACATTTATTGGAGATCGAGATTTTTGCGACATCTATAAATGCCACACGGTCGTCCTGGCGGGTTCCTCCCCAGAAGACAACGGGGAGATTCTGTTGGAGGGAAATGATGTTTGTCGTACCAGTCGTCACATGTACCAACCACCACTCTTCGTGAGTGTGATATTGCTGAATGTCAAACATCGGGAGAGGTTGTATAAGCAGCATCTCTGCTTAGGTGGAACCCAGCAAACCACACCATTCGCTTCGAACAGTTTAGCTGCAGGGCATTGGAGCGATAGCTGCCCGGGCCTTACATTGCGGACATGGTGCCCCGCCATGTAACGTAAAAGTGGGGTCACGCTGTTACTGTTAACAAATTGTTGTCTTCGTTTGTCTACAAAATAACTAGTGTTGGGTAAAGTGCTACTGTGCGCACTGTGCGCACAGCACATCATACTGTGCGCACAGCACAGCACAGTGCTTGAAGTGCGCATTGTGCTAGCACAGTACGGAAGTGCTAGCACAGTGCTAGCACAGTGCTAGCACTTTTCGCACAATGCGCACACTTTGCACAGTGCGCTCTCTTAGTACACTTTTCGCACAGTGCGCAGTCTTCACACAGTACGCTCTCTGAACACACTGCAAGGCAAGACACACACTGCTAGCAGACTTACTGAAAGAACGCACTGTGCTGAGAGAACGCACTGTGCTGAGAGAGCGCACTGTGCCGAGAGAGTACACTGTGCTGAGAGAGCGCACTGTGCTGAAAGAGCGCACTGTGCGAGGAGTGCGCACTGTGGGAAGTGTGCGCATTGTGCGAAAAGTGCTAGCATTGTGCGAAAGTGCTAGCACTTTGCGAAAGTCTAGCACTGTGCGAAAGTGCTAGCACTGTGCTAGCACTTCCGCAGTGGTTCGAAGTGCGCACTGTGCGCACAGTGCGCACAGCACACTAAGGGCAAAGTGCGTGTGCGCACAGCACACTGAATTGTGCTACTTTACCCAACACTAAAAATAACCCATTCGCGGTGTGGTTTTCTTGATTGAAACGGTATGATTACTCCAGCCGCCAAGCGGCGGACGCCGGGCTTTCGAGTCGTCGTGTTTTACTACACGTTTCTATTAATTTAAGCTTTATGTCTTCCATCTCTCCGCATAATCTTCTATCATAAAACGCACGCAAAAGCCCATTAGAACTAGAGGCACCGGATTTTTTTATTATAGATTTCCGGATCACATTCAATCGGAGGGTTGCTAGCGCCGCCTGTTTGATGTTAGTTCCAAGATCACAACATTCTGTGGCTTGTATTTTTTTCTCTCTCACTTCGCAAACAGCACTAACCAGGACACATGATAGGCAATATTTTTGTCTAATTTATGTTTCCCACGTCCGGAACTGAGCACACTCGCCCCAGTGCCTAGAACCGGAACCTTTCACCGGCTTCGGTAGCGCGTTCAAGGACTCCCCTGACGACCCGCCTGGCACACGCAAATCAGCCATCTAACGCCAAAGTTAATAGCGTCCAAGATTCAACGCGCTCTCGTCACGACCTTGCCGTCGCCCCTGTTTTTCAACCCTGTAGCCTGTAGCTCCAGGGCCCTCTCTCGCTCTCTTCGTGTCCACATGCGCGATTAATCATAAAACTGCAAACTTATGGCTGGTGGGTAGTCGGAGGACGAGGACGAAAGTCGGTACCCCGTCCTGTGCCGTTTGCGCGATGATGAGTCACATTAGGGCGCGTACACAAGCGGGTGATGCTGACGTGTGTGTGTGTGTGCCTGTCACGGCGAGTCGCGCAATCGAGTAGAGATGCGAGCGACTGACGCCTCCTGGAGTTTGCTGAGTGCGATTTATGTCTCGTTGACATTGACGCTCGCGAGTCGCACGATCGTGATGAGTTTTTGAGGGCTTTGAGGCTAAGAAGAAAAAAGGGCGTCAAATGTCTGGGATTTATTTCAATCACTGCCCACTTCAACTTCAATATTACAACTCATAAGTTATTGTACTCGTCGCCACTAGAGTTACTTTGTTGCGCTCGCTCGGGATGCTGGAGTTGGAGTAAACGAAACGATTAGTGTGGAGTGGCTTTGTACTGTCACGGGGAGTATCGGAATGCAAAGAAAATACCGATTCAATTAGGAGCAATTATGATAAAGCTGGAGCGAGTAATGGATTTGCCAAGGACGCATAGGAATTAATTGGTGCTTTGTTGTCAATTAAATCACACTTTGTTGCCCATGTTAAGCTACTTTCTTTGTTTTATTTTGAGTTGAAGCTTAAAAGCTTATCTTGAAGCTACAAATACCTTCATTGCTTTGTTGTTGGTTTTTTTTCTCAACATTTTACCGTCAACATTCAAGGCTTCAGCAGCCCTCGGCGTCTGTGCCCTCGGCTTAAGAGCAGCCAATTGGCAAAACTGTTTAATTTCAAGAGCAACACTTACCACAACGGTAATGCATCCACTGCTGCCACCTGTGTTGCCATTTTGGCAGATTTCGTGGTGCACTCGTTACGCACGTCTAACCCAACTAAAAGAAGAGAAAAAAACAATACAATCAACGACAGGCACCTCGAACAAACCCAAACAGACGAGGACACGATGAAGCACAGAGCTACAACCGCCGGCTGCAACCGCTTTGGTGCAGCGGAGTTGCGACTCCTCCGACATAAATTTCACACTCGACGGCTCATCGAGAATGTGGCTAACGACATTTGACGAAGCTAATTTAATAAACATCCATGAAGGAAAGCCTCCCCTAAACCTCACTTTAGGCTTTTTTGGAAGCAAAAAAAAAACGACGCGAAAGAGTGTGCAAAATGAGAAGTTTAATATATCATGAAATCTGTTTTTGTTGCATCTTTTGCACTTTCGATTGAAGAAAAACCGTGCCTCGAAGTATCAATGGTTCAATCTATCGACTCCATTCGGGGGAATGATTGTGAAGTCTTCGTGCAATAAATGATGTGAAACGAACGGACGATTATGCCGTACCCGTCGTTGCGATTTTCTACGATCACAGTGTGACGATAACGATTGTGTGCAACGATTTTAAATATGTCATCAATGATAAAGATTTCAGAGAACCGTATCCTTTTAAACATCAATGATAATAAGTGCGTGTGGATAACATTTTATTTTTGTCAATTGCGTTGATAACTCAAGTGGTGCGTATTTTTTAACTATTTTTTCCTGATTAGTCATTGAAATAACACACATCTAAAAACATCTAAAAAGATTTGCTACAAGTAGAGAGAAAAAAGATCAGAATAATCTAGCTTGAGTATAAGCAGAGTGATTATTTATTAACTTTGAAACATGTTTGCATATATAACTTTTGTCACGCACATTTTATGTGACATTTTGTCGTTTACAATTCATTATACATACTAAGGCCACGTTCTAACGATCCTTATTCGATCTAGAATTTGGACAAAGTTGATGCCACAACAAGCCGTAAATTGGTTTTTGGGAAATGTCAGCTTGCTTAAATTAATAGTTCTTCCTTTTACACTGCACCATGTTTCCTCATGTTCTTTTCATGTCTTTTTATTACTGTTGATGTTTGAATTTTACCTGTTGATTCTAGATCCGTTTAACTTTTATTCGCTTTGTGCTATGTTTTTTGTTTGCGTTATTAATGAGCCTCATTTAAGAAATGTTTGAACTTTAGTCGGTTATTTATTTTCATGAGTTTAAATGGTACCATTTTAATTATAACTAAATTCTGAGCCAATTACTAAAGAGCAAGAGCTAAAAAAATGGTTCAATAAAACATAGTTAACCATTCTTGGAAGTGAAGATAAAAATGCAGCATTTGTGTTATTTTTGGGAAGCTGATCGATTTCAATAACACTAAAAATTCCTCGATTACATCGCTCTTTTGCGTTCCATGTATTCCACCTTCACACTCACCCACCGGCACAGCAGCAACCGTAGGGTTCCGTATGATCAAAATAATTAGGTCGCATCTCGACCGGTTTCCCACAGAGCAAGTGGCGGCGGCGGCGGCTGCGACGACGACCCCTTGGAGGCATTACGTCACACGCCATAGTTCAATCGCGTGTCACTCTTACGGTGCGTGCCACTTTCTTCGCTCAACGACCAGCAGTGCGCTTTCGCTGCGCACCGAAAACAAGAAAACCACACGGCCACAGGTCGAAAGCCGATCGAAACATGCAACCTTGAAAAAACGGTTCCCTAAAGGCTCGCGCGCACTCAACTCCCTCGCTCTCTCTTTCTCTTTCTCTCTTCCGTGCTGCACAAGCATGATTATGTGGACAGATTTACCGTTGATAGTTGATTGTCGATTGTGGTGCTGGGCTGCTTAATCGGGAGGGCAATAAAAGGTTAAACATATGAAACGCTCACACTGCCCGTAAGCACATGATGGACGGTTTTCTCGGTGCGGCCGGTAGTAGTAGTACCGGTAATTGTCGTCCCGCATGACACGGTTGTCTCCCCCCACTGATGCACGGGAGTGTAAATTTAGGGTACTGGGAAAAGTAAAAGTCCTCAGTAACAGCAAGCGCAGTTACCACTTTTCTCCTCTGTTTTTAAACGCTGGCAATCGCACAAGAAAACAGGTTTCGTGAGATGAAGCGCGAACGAAACTGGCTTGCTGCTGTGGCCTGTGCCGGTCCAGGACTTCAGGTATCATCGAGCTAGCAAGCGGCAAAGTGTGTGATTCCACTCCACATGCACGCTCCGGTGGTGGTCCACTTGCCCTTAGGTTCCTGCCGCTATCGGCCGTCCGCACAGGATAATCCTGCTCACCTTGGAACTCCTTTTTGCCGAGGTGATTGAAAGTGTAGCAGGGCCACCCTTTTGTGCAGAGAAGATCGAACCTGAGGATGCAACGATGAGTGGCTGCAACCGCCATTCCATTCGCCCGACTCCATCCAAACGATGCCATCTTCATCGATCGAAAGGGAGGGCTTTTTTTTGTTCGCATCGCAAATTTCATGGACAGTGTGCCTGTCGGCAACCGTGGTTAAACCGGATTTCGGAAGCAGAGTTTGCGGTGTGTCCTTGAGCATCGCTCCTCAACCTGTAACTGACAAAGTGGAATCGGATACAAGCAGAAAGAAGTGTAACAAATTTAGACGAGAAGTGTAAAATCGGAATCGCCCCAGGGCCTGTATACCTCCAAGGAGTGTTTTATTTACAGAACAATTAGGCTTACATGGTATAGCCATCGCTATTTATAGCTGTTTTTGTTTGGAGGCCGTCCACACAGTGGAATCATGTTAAATTATGGTATTATGTCTAATGTGCGCGCAATAACGACTAACCACAATAATTATAATTGATTATTTTGATCTTTATTAGCCTTAATTTTTTTTTGTGGAATTCAACAATATTGTAATTATTTTTGGTGTGGTAGTTTTTTAAAGTTTTCTTTTAAATGACAACAATCAGAAACAACTAAACTAAAAAGCATTAAACTAAAGCTTTATAATGAAACCTGGCAAACAAAACAGACATACGAGTCATAGGGTCTGACTGACTAGCACTGGATCGAAGCTGAGCTATCCGCCAACTATTTCTAGTCCTAAGCGAGCAAAATGATGCAAAAATGTTGATGCGAAAGTTAAAAGTTATCATCTTATTATATATAATAATTCATTCATATAATTCATTGGGAAACAGAGATATTTTTGATTGTCTTACATTTGATGTTTCCGCCTATTAATAATCATGAAGTAAATTCTACAGTATTCAACTAAAAGTAAGGAAAAATCCATCACTAGCTTATCTAGTTAACCCGTCATGACGATTTTAGTCCGTTCCTGTGATTCACTCGTTATACGAAAAACTCGTTAAAAACTCGAGAGGCTCTTTTGTATTTAAGTAAATAATTTCTTTTAAATAAAGCAATAAAGCAATAATTTTTTTTTAATTCAAAGGAAAACGTCTTCCTAATTATTAAAAAATTTAAGATATTTGTAGTTCACTGTTAATTTGTCATTATTGTTGGTCCGTTTTCCGTGAGGCAGTGGTCCATTGACTTATTTTTTCTATCCTATTTTTGCAATGATCTTTTATCGCGTTACGTCTTGGATACTTTGTTCTTGCGCTGTTAAACATTTCATACTAAATTTGTTGTGGTAAGAATAATAAATAATAAATAATATAAGCATGAATTAAGTTTTAAACATGTCGCTTAGCATACAATCTACAACACAGCCATTCGCACACCGCATACGTAGTACTACGAAACTTCTCCAACTGACAGCTATTGGCAGGGGAAACTCTCGCCTTCATGAGTTTAGAAAGTCTCATTTACCTGAGCGATAAACAAAATTAAAAGGATTTCTCCATGTTAACCGATCTTTATTTCAGATCTGCTCGCAAAAAACGTATCCCAAACTCGAATTGATATTGCTCGTTATGCGAGATTTTACTCGTTAAGTGTATATATCTCATTACATTTTAATCACAATATGGCTAATTGTGTACCAAAAGAAATGCTATTTACCCAAGTGACATTTATTCTAAATTTTTAACCATAAACTGCTCAAATTGTACTCGAGATACCAAAAAATGTGGATTTGTGTGTGATAAACCGTGTAGAAAATATCAAAATTTCGTTTGTGTGTGCGAATGATCTTCTCCTATTGGATGAAGATAGCGTTCAATTCGTTTTAGATTAAATTGCTTGAATATTTGGCGTAAAAAGAAGGTACACTTCGTACGGCGTTGGTTGATGCAGATTCGATAGTTTTTTGTATAAAATAAACTATACGACCAGTAATAAGCATTGGAAACGTTATTTCCCAAAGCATAGAGAAGAAAGCATCGAAAAATACAACTCACAGTCGATTTTAAAGGGCTTGTTCTAAAAGTCCCTTAAACTGGTGCAGTTTAAGGGAAGTTTAAGGTGCCAGTTTAAGGGAAACAGCTCAAAACCCCGATTTTAGAACTCGAAAGTGTCAATTGGAAAATTATCAACTGTTTCGGCAATAATATTAAATTAAATGAATTTCCCTGTGATTCCCCGCTGACCATTATGTTTTCACCGTAAAGAAAGGGGAGATTCATAATAAAATGCATTTTATTCATTATTTCAATATGTTGTATAATTGGAATAGTTGGATAAGCCATACAAAAAATTGGATAGGATAGGATTTGGATTTGGAGGAAAATTGGATAGAAAAAAAAACCCTAGCTTTAAGAGAGGTATTTGTTGAGCATTTTGAATTTTGCTCGTAATGCGATATTCTCTTTATGGGGGGTATTCGTTATGAGAGGTTCCACTGTATATTATTTATGCTAAAAATACGAAAACTCGCATAAAAATGAAATAATCGATGATTGAATAACAAAACATGTATTTGAAACCATTAAATTAAAGTACTTGATAGATAGTTAACTATTTATGCATGCGCGAGAGTTCGTGCTTTTCATTCTTTGCTTAACTTTTTTATGGCACATACTAGTAACTAAAACTTGTCGTTGTCAAGATGATTACAGTGTATTATCTTCTTTTTTTATGATTAACACAGCGTTGCTAAAAATTAGTAGACGTATAAGTTATTGTTTACGATAGACATGTTTTATTTTATCGTTCATTTTTCTTTATCATCCACCTTCCTGCTTCTTGTAGAATACTGTTTCTCCATTCTCAAGCATAATCGTCAAATAGATAATTCCTTTCTACAGCAGCTGTTGTGACACGATTCTTAATACGCATTAGAATAGGAATTAGAAGAAGGGCGCACGGGTTTTATTAATTAATTCATAATGATGGTGTAACCTTCGATGGATATCAAAACATCCCACAAATAGGCTGGTGTCGAAATCCCACAAATAGGCTGTGGTAAAACAATAAAGCCCCGAAAAGATTTATAACTCTTAATTATAGCTTTTAAAGATATGCGAAACATAGGAGCTAGGCAGAACATTTATCAGAAATAGGAAAACCATTTTTTTCTATGATCTTTCAAAATAGTTTCGCAATATTATTGTGTTCTATGAATCGTTTTGTTTCCTATTCAATAAACGAGTATTCGAAATTGTATTTGTCCACATACTGTCCACATGCTGACCCTCTTCTTGTAAACGGATTATTAAAAAAATGTGTAGTAATCCTTTCCTATTGAAATGACGACCGACAGTTAATCCTCCGCCAAATCGAATGTGGTAAAAAAAAAAAACAAATCAACCTCACCTAACTGGCAAATTCAAAATATTTGTGGTGCAAATAAAACAGCCCCAAGTACAGCGAAAAGAGCACCAAACCACGCCGAAAGGTCACACTAGGTCACAGTGCGCAGCTGACGACTAACAGCGTTGTTGATCGGTAGATTAAAGACCTGTCCGAGCAGGAGGCGTGAAACGAATTCGCAGCTGTAACCACACCGTACCTGACAGCCGGGACAGCGCTACCCCGTGACTTGACGAATTGGTTCTCGCCGCATAAACAATGGCTTTTTTTGAAGGATGAAATCTTTCCACCACGTTTTAATGTAGGCCATAATTTGGCTCTGTCAAAACTATGTTTGACTTTAGGCTCTAGAATGGTGAAAATGGTGACTCAAACATTGATCAGGGTGTTCCCGTTTTTTAACTTATTTATTCTAGGGCTTTTTGGTCACTTATTTGGCTCTACAGCCGCCCACTCGTTTACACCCTTTGGTAGTCATGCGGGACATAGCTTAGCTTGGGAGCATAAGTGAGCGTTTTGCGCACCCGACTCGGATGAAATGCTCCAAACTGGACGTACTTCCTTACGTAGGCCGGCTGCTGTACACCGATCACTAGAGGGCTGGTTCCTTGAAGCGTGCTGCCGTACTTTGGGACCAGAGGAATCCTACTTTGAACATAAATCGGTTCAGCATAGCCAGTGGGATAGATAGGTCGGTAAGTGTTTGCCGTCGTTTGCACGCTGTTTTTAAAATTGGGCAAAGCTGGTTGCGGTTTCGTTACTGGACGTCTGTAGGGAATGTTATAAGCTTGAACTGAAGTTACTTGTGGAATCGGCTTCGTGTAAGAATTGGACACATTTTGAGCAACAGTTTGCATTGTATGAGGTTTAGTATGTTCCTTTAAATGTTCCACCCTTTTCGGAACGATGTGTCTAACGAAGCTCACATAGCTGACAGCGGTTGGAATGTAATTCGTTTTAATCGGGTTCAAAGACTTCGTTTCTTCGGAGTGTCTTAACTCTGCACTTGTCAACGCAATTAGAATCAGGATCTGCAAATATAAACGAAAAATGTTGAAATAAAGCACCTAAAGAAACTGTTCCTTTCCATCTCTTACCAAACAAACTCTCATCGTTTGGTGCGACATATTGCTCCTGGGCGAAAGTTCCAGCCACTTGCACTTGATGACACCGAGATTGACACTGTGGTGAGTGACGACAGTTTGCTTTCTTTTTATATGCCACCAACCGAGTTTGGTACTTTCTTATCGGTTTACGGTTCACTTATTTGAAGATGAAAATTCATTACCTAACTCGATACCCTCCTACGGTCGCTTATCGCTTTGAAGAGCTATCAGTTAGCAAAACACACCAACCAATTATCACATATCAACACATACTCGAGTCATATAATTTTGTAACGCAAAGCAACGAAACAAAAGTCAGCTGGAGCTCATTTAATATTCGCCTCAATTAATTGATCTGAACGGATGGGGCAGCGTTTAAGCAAATGAGATGTTAATTTGATTAAGGGCAGACTAATGTGTTTCGATCTGTGAACAACTGGAGTATTATGTGACTTGTGGGAGTAATAACGAGATTCAAATATGCTCTAATAATATTAAATCTCTCAATCAGTTATCTTACTTCAAAATGACATTTTATTTAAAATATCACGAATCAAAAGACACAAAACAAAAAATTGTCATCACAGCCACACCATTTACCAGCCATGGGCACCATAGCCTCCGTAGGCGACCTGCGGGCCATAAGACAGGACCTTTCCACCGTAGATCGGAGCTGGCTGAGCGAGAATGCTCTTGCCGTACACGGGCTCAGCGATCAGCGTCTTGGCCGGGTAGATCGGCTCAGCGAACACGTTCTTGGTATAGATGGGCTCCGACACGATGGTCTTGGCGTAAGCTGGCTCAGCAGCGATCACAGTCTTGGCGTAGGTTGGCTCAGCAGCGATCACAGTCTTGGCATATGGGCCATAAGACAGAGGCTTCGTGTACTCGAGAGCCGGAGCCTGGTACAGAGAGTGAGGGGCAGTATAGGACACGGGCAGAGGGTTGGTAAGAGCCAGAGGCTTGCTGATCACAACCGATGGGGCAGTCTGGGCGTATCCGTGGTACAGCTGAGGCTCCGGAAGAATGGTCTTGCTCAGCACTGGCACTGGAGCAACGTTCTTAATGACGTTGGAGTAGCTCACAGCCGGAGCCACACCGTAGGACAGATGGGAGTGGTCGCTCGGGATGTATCCAGCGCTGACACAAGCCAGGGAAGCGACGATCAGAACGAACTGGAAGGGTTGGACCTATTGTTAGTATCTCAGGAAGAGATTTGTATCGTTAGTTTGACTTACTTTGGAAGCCATGGTTGGAGAGATGATTACAGTGGGAGGATGTGCTTTACTGAAGACTACTGATCGCTGAGAGATGTCGTTGTGATCAGCTGATAGAGCTTTTATACGGATTGGCG
Organism: Anopheles merus; assembly: GCF_017562075.2. Lineage (NCBI taxonomy): Eukaryota > Metazoa > Arthropoda > Insecta > Diptera > Culicidae > Anopheles > Anopheles merus. Next base: position 11,768,227 of record NC_054085.1, read on the forward strand.
GTGTGCGAAAATCCGCAACAACAGGATGTAAGAGGGGCGTCGTTTGAAATCAATTGGCATTGCGTCTTTGTTGTCATTGTCATAACTATCGTTCATTTCATAATTGTATGGTTTAAAAATGGCTTGAAGAAGCATATTGTCTAGTTGTTTGTATTGTATACTTATAGATCGTAGAAGAGTAATCGCACATAATTAAAATTTTAGGCTAAAAGCAATTCTTTTAAATCTCCTTTTCATTTGAATTATGTGCAATTTTAATAACTTTTTCATCTTCTTTTTGACTTCTGTATTCGTCTCAGTCATGCATTTAATACAAGTTTTGCAATAAATATGAAACAATTCGTTTAGTTGTGTTCATAGTCTCTTGAACCAGTTCAAAGCTTAATCAACTCAACAAATATTTAATGTAATAAAAGCCGTGCTTTTAGTATAAGGAATTACAATTATTCCGTGAGATCGTTTTTCATTATATTTAAAACTCTAAGTGTCATTTATAAAAGCTTAAAATGCGTGGAATGATTAATGTTCTCCATAGTATTATTTGTCGAAGACTTTAAGACCAACAGAAAGCCAAGAAGCATAAAATTAAATAGTGAAATAGTTGTTCCAACTGACAATTGTTTCAATAAGACGAAATACATGCAATCAATGATTTGTCTGTGTAAAGTTAAAAAACTGGATAATGTGGCTAGTAATATTCGTTATTGGCCGATGTTTGTTCATGATGTAATTTCCTGTATATTGTGTACCTTGAAAGACCACAATCGAACAATTTTCAGAGCGCAACACATGCAAAGTTCGTTCTTAGTGAACAGATCGCTCTTAACTTGCATTTTTATCTACAGAAAATTATACACTCTGATGTCTTTAGTAAACACAAAGAGTTGTTTGTTTATTGTAATATCATATACATATACAACATACCATAATATCATAAACGACTACAATTTCACATGATAGAAAATATAAAACGAGGGATACTATAACACGATAATTAGGAGGTATCAGGCTCAAGAACAAGGTATAAGTCATTCGTGTGAAAGTAATGATTCCTACAACACTTTTATTTTACCTTGATTATGTTCTTCCATGTAGATTAATCAATATCTTAGTTTCCAATAAACACGCAAATCAATTTTTATGTAGCTTGATAAGAACTCCTTTACAATTGCATTTTTCAGGCTGAATTATTGTCAGCCAAATGAGTTTCAAAACGAAATTACTAACCAAGCAATTCTAGAATTCGGAAAAGTTGTCTGCTTAAAAGAAATCAGTGATATGTAACAACAAATATTTCGACTCAGGAAATGATTTACATCGATAAAATATCTCAACTGATCTATTGTATTACTATTGTCCATTTCAATTGATGAATTACTAAAAAAATCTCGAATTCATGCTTTATATTACATAAATAACCGTTTATTCTTGCACATATCACATATATCACTTAGCACGCATTCAGACGGTACATTATCACAGTCAAAGCATTTACCAGCCATGGGCACCATAGCCTCCGTAGGCGAGCTGTGGGCCATAAGACAGGACCTTTCCACCGTAGATCGGAGCTGGCTGAGCGAGAATGCTCTTGCCGTACACCGGCTCAGCGATCAGCGCCTTGGCCGGGTAGATGGGCTCAGCGAACACGTTCTTGGTGTAGATGGGCTCCGACACGATGGTCTTGGCGTAAGCTGGCTCAGCAGCGATCACAGTCTTGGCGTAGGTTGGCTCAGCAGCGATCACAGTCTTGGCATATGGGCCATAAGACAGAGGCTTCGTGTACTCGAGAGCCGGAGCCTGGTACAGAGAGTGAGGGGCAGTATAGGACACGGGCAGAGGGTTGGTAAGAGCCAGAGGCTTGCTGACCACAACCGACGGGGCAGTCTGGGCGTATCCTTGGTACAGTTGAGGCTCCGGAAGGATGGTCTTGCTCAGCACTGGCACTGGAGCAACGTTCTTGATGACGTTGGAGTAGCTCACAGCCGGGGCCACACCGTAGGACAGATGGGAGTGGTCGCTCGGGATGTATCCGGCGCTGACGCAAGCCAGGGAAGCGACGATCAGAACGAACTGGAAAGGTTGGACCTATTGTTAGTATCTCAGGAAGAGATTTGTATCGTTAGTTTGACTTACTTTGGAAGCCATGGTTGGAGAGATGATTGCAGTGCGAGGATGTGCTTTACTGAAGACTACTGATCGCTGAGTGATGTCGTTGTGATCAGCTGATAGAGCTTTTATACGGATTGGCGGTGTGCGAAAATCCGCAACAACAGGATGTGAGAGGGGCGTCGTTTGACGGTCATCAAATCAATCGGTATTGCGTCTTTGTTGTCATTGTCATAACTATCGCTTATTGCTTTATCGCATGGTTCAAAAATGTCTTGAAGAAACATTCGGTCAAGTTGTTGTAGTCGGGAAGGAATTGATAAGAGAAATGTTATAATATAGTTGATTATTCTTCGTTCATAGTATTTATTGGTAATTTTTTGAACTTACCATTACAATAGATTCGATTTATGTTTCAATTTGTTTGCTTCTTTAGAGTTTTTCAATGGAATTTCTCATACATTCGCATTGTATAAGACTGTTAGACTGTGACAAACTTTACATTTCAGTGTACTGTTGCTGAAACTACTTTATTTGTTTGTGTGCAGCAGGCATGTGATTGGCAAATATTTAATTGAATAGGAGTTATTGAACTAACAGGATGAAGTAAAACTGTTTAGTGTGAACATTTTTAGAATTGTTCCTTAAGTTTTATTCGATTGTTCTCATATATGAACGATTATAAAGCCTGGCATTATGTTTGTAACTTAAATTAAGTGTTTAATTAAGAATCTTTGGGAATTGGGACTCTACTGTCCAGCGAATAAAGATTTTTTTTTTCTTTTGGCTCAACAACCGTTGCCGGTCAAGGCCTGCCTGTACCACACTACTTGTGGGTTTGGCTTTCAGTGACTTATTGATCCCCCCATAGTAGGATAGTCAGTCCTACGTATGGCGGCACGGTCCATTTGGGGCTTGAACCCATAACGGGCATGTTGTTAAGTCGTACGAGTTGACGACTGTACTACGAGACCGGCTATGAATAAAGAATAAATACATGAAAAAATAAATGAATTAATAATGCGCCGCGTAGAATAAATTCCAAAAAAATAAAATCTCAAACAGAACTCAAAGTTGTACACTGCTTTTAGTTTCTATAGCCGCACTCCCAATTTTCGTATTTTTGATATATTTTAAATAGATATGATATCGATCAGAAGAAGGTGTTTGTTGGTGGTTCTAGAAAATGAATGTTGTACATTTTTAAACATTTTTGTCATGCATGTAGCGCTTATGATAACCAATAAACGTTGTTTTGGTCGTTTATATTCTGTAGCATCATTTGAATAAATTACTATGTATACTATGTTTCTCTTACTGGCGCCGGCTGTTGAAAGGCGTAAGGATGGATCCAGTAAAAGTCTCGAAGGACTGGAACATTTTGGTACGTCGATGCTCCCTGTCGTGATACGTGGTATAAAATGACTTATTCTTCTTCGTCTTCATCACAACAACCGTTACCGGTCAGAACTTGTCAGTGCCACTAGTGGGGCTGACTTTCATGGATTTATTGAATACCCATAGCGGGATGGTCATTCCTACGTATGAGGGTGAGGACACGGTTCATTTGGGACTTGAACCCATAACGGGTAATAACTGCTCTAGTTTATTAAAACGCTCTGCTTGAAATAAGTGTGACATCTTTCAACGACTTTTTTATTCGTTTGGTGAATATCGTACCATATTGCCTAATTCATAAAAAATATCTCTTCAGGAAATAAACATCGTTGTAGCATCGTATAACACGTAGATTTGCATAAATCACGCGTCTATAAAGAGAGGTTATGAGTAGATATTTTGACATAAGCTCTGAAATAAATGGTCCAAAAGCCATGTTATTCTTAGTAGGTTAATCGAATTGGATTGGATAAAATATTATTCGAATACAAACCAAACTTTAGTCCCTATCGAGATAAATATGATACATGTGTTTTTACAGTCTGTACCATTATTTACAAGGTTTCAAAGGATCATTATTGCCCAACCACCTTATCACGTGTACCAGATTTCTAAATAAATGATCGAGTGATAAGAATCATCCAATATGTCTACATAGCGTATAAGTTATAATCAAGCAGCATCAAGGTTAATATCAATATATCAATCATAAAAATTTCCCTTGTTTAGAACGAAACGAATCCAGAACCATGCATAAGGTTACATAAATACACGTTTATTCTTACACATATCACATATATCACTTAGCACGCATTCAGCCGGTACATTATCACAGTCAAAACATTTACCAGCCATGGGCACCATAGCCTCCGTAGGCGAGCTGTGGGCCATAAGACAGGACCTTTCCACCGTAGATCGGAGCTGGCTGAGCGAGAATGCTCTTGCCGTACACGGGCTCAGCGATCAGCGCCTTGGCCGGGTAGATCGGCTCAGCGAACACGTTCTTGGTGTAGATGGGCTCCGACACGATGGTCTTGGCATAGGCTGGCTCAGCAGCGATCACAGTCTTGGCGTAGGTTGGCTCAGCAGCGATCACAGTCTTGGCGTAGGTTGGCTCAGCAGCGATCACAGTCTTGGCATATGGGCCATAAGACAGAGGCTTCGTGTACTCGAGAGCCGGAGCCTGGTACAGAGAGTGAGGGACAGCATAGGACACGGGCAGAGGGTTGGTAAGAGATGTATTGTTCAATGCATTAAGCAATGAAAGAAACTTGTTTCCATTAAGTTTACCTTATAATTAAATAAGTTTACTTTGTACTACTTATACTTTAATAGTTAAGTATTACTTAAGTTTGCCATAAATAAAAAAAAGTTTAATTTGTACGATGCTTTTAAAATCGTTCAAGATAAAATAATGTACTGATATCCAACAAACATACACATTTGGAGTTAAATGACCTAACAAATTATCAGTGCAAAATAATGCCACTGACATTGATTCATCAAACGAATAACAACATAACAAATGCTGCGATGGCCATCCCACGACGCCCCTCTCACATCCTGTTGTTGCGGATTTTCGCACACCGCCAATCCGTATAAAAGCTCTATCAGCTGATCACAACGACATCACTCAGCGATCAGCAGTCTTCAGTAAAGCACATCCTTCCACTGCAATCATCCCCCAACCATGGCTTCCAAAGTAAGTCAAACTAACGATACAAATCTCTTCCTGAGATACTAACAATAGGTCCAACCCTTGCAGTTCGTTCTGATCGTCGCTTCGCTGGCTTGCGTCAGCGCTGGATACATCCCGAGCGACCACTCCCATCTGTCCTACGGTGTGGCCCCGGCTGTGAGCTACTCCAACGTCATCAAGAACGTTGCTCCAGTGCCAGTGCTGAGCAAGACCATCCTTCCAGAGCCTCAGCTGTACCACGGATACGCCCAGACTGCCCCGTCGGTTGTGGTCAGCAAGCCTCTGGCTCTTACCAACCCTCTGCCCGTGTCCTATGCTGCCCCTCACTCTGTGTACCAGGCTCCGGCTCTCGAGTACACGAAGCCTCTGCCTTATGGCCCATATGCCAAGACTGTGATCGCTGCTGAGCCAACCTACGCCAAGACTGTGATCGCTGCTGAGCCAACCTACGCCAAGACTGTGATCGCTGCTGAGCCAGCTTACGCCAAGACCATCGTGTCGGAGCCCATCTACACCAAGAACGTGTTCGCTGAGCCGATCTACCCGGCCAAGGCGCTGATCGCTGAGCCCATGTACGGCAAGAGCATTCTCGCTCAGCCAGCTCCGATCTACGGTGGAAAGGTCCTGTCCTATGGCCCACAGGTCGCCTACGGAGGCTATGGTGCCCATGGTTGGTAAATGTTTTGAATGTGATAATGTACCGTCTGAATGAGTGCTAAGAGATATATGTGATATGTGCAAAAATAAACGTGTATTCATGTAATCTTATGCTTTGGTTAAGATCTGTTTCATTCGAGAAAAAAGGGGTACAAATATTATATTTTTTGACCCTGCTAGTGAAATTTATATTCTAATAGTTAATTGAGCCGGTTTGGTGATACAGTCGTCAACTCATACGACTTAACAACAAGCCCCGAACAGACTGTGCCCCCATACGTAGGACTGACTATCCTGCTATGGTAACAATAAGTCACTGAAAGCTAAGCTCAGTTTACTAGTGGGTACAAAGGCAGGCTTTGACCAACAACGATTGTTGCGCCAGAAAAGAAGAAGAAGAAGAAGAAGAAGAAGAAGAAGAAGAAGAAGAAGAAGAAGAAGAAGAAGAAGAAGAAGAAGAAGAAGAAGAAGAAGAAGAAGAAGAAGAAGAAGAAAGAAGAAGAAGAAGAAGAAGAAGAAGAAGAAGAAGAAGAAGAAGAAGAAGAAGAAGAAGAAGAAGAAGAAGAAGAAGAAGTTAATAGGCCCGGTTACAGAATTATGCAATTATGCAATTTCAGGAGTATTTTTGGGATTATACCTACAGTTATTATTAGAATGCGTGCAACAGATTTCTTAAAACATAACGCAAATGCCAAGTGATTTTTAATTTCAATGGACACATTAAGAGAAACCGAATCATAACCCATACCGATACTGAGAGCCCATGTCTATTCTGAACCTTAACCGAATTCATACTGGTGCTGGAACTTATTCCAATCCAATCATGCACGTACTCTGACCCTGTAAATGATCCTGACGACTGGTATCGTGGAATTGATCCCGATGCCATACCGGGTGTGGAATTGATCTTGACCCTATACCGGTCCTGGGACTGCTCCCAAAGCCGTACCGGGGCTGGAATTGATTATGAACCCAGAACTTCTACTGAACCGGACCTTTAACTGGTACTGGACCCATTCAAATATTGTAACATATACCTACCGCTACTGGAACTTATCCCAAACCAATACCGGCCCTTAAACTGTTTACAGGGTTTTCCAAGTCAGTTTCGAATGTAAAAATTGTGATTCACCGCACGCAAATTGTTGTTCCACATCGATCTGTCATTTCATTTCCATCATAATCATTTTTAATTTCATCAGCATGACTTTCAACATGCCTCAAGCTGCATTGAGTTTAACAGTGCTTTGTTGTGTGTTGAAAATCATGTGTTGAAACTGAATTTTTATTTTCGGGCAAATAAACCATTTGACAATTGTTGAAAAACATCTTGGATGGAGTCTAAGATTGCAAATCGGTCTTGAAATAGATCCTGACCCCATTCAGGCCCTAATACTGTTGCCTTTTTAATTCGTCTCCAATTATAGTATCAAAAGCAGTCTCAGTCAAGGAACTATCCAGTCTAGTGGTTTTCCTATTTGTTTTATTTTTTCATTGATGGGTCCTGTGGTACTATCGTCACCTCGGACAACTAAACAACATGCCCTTTTGTGGGTTCAAGCTTCACATGGACCGTCGTCTTAAGCAAAGATTGACTATCCGGCTGCCTGGTATTTTAAAAAGTCTAGAAAGCTTGTATAGTATATTCAATCATGGTATATTGCACCTAAAAGAAAATTATTTGTTGCTGAATTTATTTTATAGAAATGTTGCCGCGATATTTTTATACATCCGGACCTACAGTAGCGGCCTCCTAATGTAAGACACATATCTTCTGGCATTAAGGCTTCCTCGACAGTTCCTTGAACTACTTTTTGGAAAACTTACTACACACGTCGTAGATGCCATTCTTTAGCAATGCTTGGGGCAATAATTAGGCCGATGTATGAAAAAATCGCGAAAAACCACGCATAAATGTATATACTGTCTGAAATCGCCAGTTGAACATTAATTGACTGCCATCTATTGAATATGTGCTTTTTATTTGTCATGTTTTTTTTTTTCATACAAATTTAGCAAACAGGTCATGTGATTTTTATTATTTTCCAAAAATCTTTTTTCCATACAAACGCACGCTTTTAACTGCCAGTAAACTATTTTGAGTCTGGTATCCGCAAATCAACTGGTTGTAAAATGTTATAACGATTTTTATTTCCTGCAGTGTTTTTTAAAGAATTAGACAATATGGTACAATATGCATCCAGCGAATAAAAACACTCGTTGAAAGTACTAAAAATGTTACATTTATTTCAAGTAGAGCGAATAAATAAACTGAAGCAGGCATAATTTGCATAATTATTAACAAAACATCGTTTAATAAGAACCAAATGTGACCTCTGCGAACATGGTAGTATTAGTATTTTCTTTGGTAGGTTCACCATCAGGCCAAATAATGCTATACCACTTGAGGTCTTGATTGAGATTTTATTATTTAGAATTTAATCTACGCGGAGCATTATTAATCAATCTACTTATTTGCACATTTATTCATTTTTAGTACTGCTTAGCAAAGTCCCGATATTTTTTCTTATTTAAATACTAAATTTAAGTTACATACTTACTTCTAGGCTTTATAAGCGTTCATATGTGAGAACGATCAAATAAAGTTAAAGGAAATATCCTAAGAATGATCACACAAAACAGTTTTACTTCTTCCTATAAGATTGATAACTTCTGTTGAATTAAATATTTTCAATTCAAATTAAAATAGAAATTGAATCCTTTGTAACTGTGAGTTCTTGTAAGAAACAATAAATACTATGAATTAAGAATTATCATTACCAAACTTAATTGAATTGAAATTGAATTGATCAAAATCAGTTATCAACCTATTACATTTCTCTTATCAAGTCATTCACGACAGCTACAACTATAACATATGCTCGTTCAAGCCATTTTTTAACCATGCCAATATGAAATGGATGATAGTTATGACAATGACAACAAAGACGCAACACCGAATGATTTGATGACCGTCAAACGCGCCCCTCTCACATCCTGTTGTTGCGGATTTTCGCACACCGCCAATCCGTATAAAAGCTCTATCAGCTGATCACAACGACATCACTCAGCGATCAGCAGTCTTCAGTAAAGCACATCCTCCCACTGCAATCATCTCTCCAACCATGGCTTCCAAAGTAAGTCAAACTAACGATACAAATCTCTTCCTGAGATACTAACAAGAAATCCAACCTTTCCAGTTCGTTCTGATCGTCGCTTCCCTGGCTTGCGTCAGCGCCGGATACATCCCGAGCGACAACTCCCATCTGTCTTACGGTGTGGCCCCGGCTGTGAGCTACTCCAACGTCATCAAGAACGTTGCTCCAGTGCCAGTGCTGAGCAAGACCATCCTTCCAGAGCCTCAACTGTACCATGGATACGCCCAGATTGCCCCGTCGGTTGTGGTCAGCAAGCCTCTGGCTCTTACCAACCCTCTGCCCGTGTCCTATGCTGCCCCTCACTCTCTGTACCAGGCTCCGGCTCTCGAGTACACGAAGCCTCTGTCTTATGGCCCATATGCCAAGACTGTGATCGCTGCTGAGCCAACCTACGCCAAGACTGTGATCGCTGCTGAGCCAGCTTACGCCAAGACCATCGTGTCGGAGCCCATCTACACCAAGAACGTGTTCGCTGAGCCGATCTACCCGGCCAAGACGTTGATCGCTGAACCCGTGTACGGCAGGAGCATTCTCGCTCAGCCAGCTCCGATCTACGGTGGAAAGGTTCTGTCTTATGGCCCACAGGTCGCCTACGGAGGCTATGGTGCTCATGGTTGGTAAATGTTTTGACTGTGATAATGTACCGGCTGAATGCGTGCTAAGTGAAATATGTGATATGTGCAAGAATAAAAGTTGATTTAAGTAATTAAAAGCATGGTTTTGATTGATTTATTTAGTTCTATAGTTGAAAAGGGAAAATCTATCAGTTCAGCCATCGCAGTACTTCAAATGATGTTTGAAGTTGGAAGACATTCATTCATTTGTTTATAAAACATTGCAAATGATGGAACTATGAACTGAAAGTTTTCCTTTGAATCCTTTTGAGTGAATAATAATGCAGGAAGTAAGTTAACGCATGTTTTGATGACTTAAATTATTAAAATAAGAAGTTCGTTGGATCGTTAGCTTCATATTTTTGTGGTATTGCTTATTTTCGAAACTATGTTATCCATTTCTTTTGTTCCTAATTGAACCAGAATTTCTGGCAGGACCTTTTCGTTTAATTTCTTTTCACATTCTGACTGCTGACAGTGCCTTGAGCCTGACATCCTCAAATCAACGTGCCTGTGATATACTTAAAGATTAACATTTCCTGATGAGTTATGTGTCAATAATTGAGCTAAAAGGCAAAATCAAAGACATAAGTTACAATTTTGTGTGATTAAAAGTGCAGATTGAAAGATATCTGCAGACTGCAAATGAATTATGTTTAAGAACATTTGACCTGTGTTGCCTGTGAAGCTGCACAATAATCGCGAAGTAATTAGTATGCATAGATAAACTAAGATCAGCTAAGAATTATTCTATCCATGTCCTATTTGGATTGGAAGGTGTCCAACGCAAACTTACTCGACTTGCCACGGGGCGTTTTCTTTCGAGTCATGAGAATTCGGTAATCCCTTCTTATCCACCTATCGACTCTTGGGTCTTGACTCGATAAAAACTCGCTACTTACACTTGCAAGCTTGCTTCATCACCAGCGTTATACTGAATGAGCTTGCTGCTCCTTTCCTCTTATCTGCCATTTCCTATTATGACCCTTCCCAGCATCTTCGCGATAGGCCACCCCTCTATATTCCCACCCGGCTAACTCGATATGGGCAAAATGATCCATTCCTTAACGGTCAGATTGCGTTCAATTCATTCTATCATTTGTTTGATTTTCACACTCCTTCATCCCTCTTCCGTTCTCGCTTTCGTTCTTCCTCATCCTTATCCTTTGCTTAGCAATTAAGAACAATTGTTAAGTCCTTGTGGCGGATATTTGTATTAAAAAAATATTTGTGTTTTGACAAATCATTTGTTGAAGCTGTTTGATGTTACTGTAGGTGCTTTGTTTTCGATGTCGCCATAATTTATTATTTTGTTGGAGATAATGTGATACATTAAACGAATAAAGCTAAAAATATAACCCAAACACTAACCCCACAGAATAATTCGTCTGCTTCCCCTTGAATGCACGGTTTATAGCAAATTAAACATTTGATCAGATGATCTGAGACCTGCTACAGACAAAAACAACCTGGAAAGAGTCAACAACACACGTAACAGAACAAGTTGTTAAACATTTTACGCATATTATGGTCGCATGTTATGGACAGATACAAATAAAGTAGACTAATGCAATAGAATAACTAAACCCGAAATTGATTAAAACGGACAAAAGGGTTGACAAATGAAGCATCACACATGTTAATTTAAAAGTGAATTTATGCGTGTGTACATATTGAGTAATTAACCATATCAACAGCCAACATTAAGAATGCTTCTGTCATTTTTAAACCATGCGATAAAGCAATAAGCGATAATTATGACAATGACAATAAAGACACAATACCGATTGATTTGATGACCGTCAAACGACGCCCCTCTTACATCCTGTTGTTGCGGATTTTCGCACACCGCCAATCCGTATATAAGCTCTATCAGCTGATCGCAACAACATCACTCAGCGATCAGCAGTCTTCAGTAAAGCACATCCTTCCACTGCAATCATCCCCCAACCATGGCTTCCAAAGTAAGTCAAACTAACGATACAAATCTCTTCCTGAGATACTAACAAGAGATCCAACCTTTCCAGTTCGTTCTGATCGTCGCTTCCCTGGCTTGCGTCAGCGCTGGATACATCCCGAGCGACCACTCCCATCTGTCCTACGGTGTGGCCCCGGCTGTGAGCTACTCCAACGTCATCAAGAACGTGGCCCCCGTGCCAGTGCTGAGCAAGACCATCCTTCCGGAGCCTCAACTGTACCATGGATACGCCCAGACTGCCCCGTCGGTTGTGGTCAGCAAGCCTCTGGCTCTTACCAACCCTCTGCCCGTGTCCTATGCTGCCCCTCACTCTGTGTACCAGGCTCCGGCTCTCGAGTACACGAAGCCTCTGTCTTATGGCCCATATGCCAAGACTGTGATCGCTGCTGAGCCAACCTACGCCAAGACTGTGATCGCTGCTGAGCCAACCTACGCCAAGACTGTGATCGCTACTGAGCCAGCTTACGCCAAGACCATCGTGTCGGAGCCCATCTACACCAAGAACGTGTTCGCTGAGCCGATCTACCCGGCCAAGACGCTGATCGCTGAGCCCGTGTACGGCAAGAGCATTCTCGCTCAGCCAGCTCCGATCTACGGTGGAAAGGTCCTGTCTTATGGCCCACAGGTCGCCTACGGAGGCTATGGTGCTCATGGCTGGTAAATGTTTTGACCGTAATAATGTACAGGCTGAATGCGTGCTAAGTGAAATATGTGATATGTGCAAGAATAAAAGTTGATTTAAGTAATTAAAAGCATGGTTTTGATTGATTTATTTAGTTCTATAGTTGAAAAGGGAAAATCTATCAGTTCAGCCATCGCAGTACTTCAAATGATGTTTGAAGTTGGAAGACATTCATTCATTTGTTTATAAAACATTGCAAATGATGGAACTATGAACTGAAAGTTTTCCTTTGAATCCTTTTGAGTGAATAATAATGCAGGAAGTAAGTTAACGCATGTTTTGATGACTTAAATTATTAAAATAAGAAGTTCGTTGGATCGTTAGCTTCATATTTTTGTGGTATTGCTTATTTTCGAAACTATGTTATCCATTTCTTTTGTTCCTAATTGAACCAGAACTTCTGGCAGGACCTTTCCGTTTAATTTCTTTTCACATTCTGACTGCTGACAGTGCCTTGAGTATGATATCCCCAAATCAACGTGTTTATGATATACTTAACGATTAACATTTCCTGATGAGTTATGTGTCAAGAAATGAGCTAAAAGGCAAAACCAAAGACATAAGTTACAATTTTGTGTGAATAAAAGTGCAGATTAAGGATAATCTGCAGGCTGTAAATGAATTATGTTTAAGAACTTTTGACCTGTGTTGCCTGTGAAGCTGCACAATAACCGCGAAGTAATTAGTATGCATGGATAAACTAAGATCAGCTAAGAATTATTCTACCCATGTCCTATTTGGATTGGAAGGTGTCCAACGCAAACTTACTCGACTTGCCACGGGGCGTTTTCTTTCGAGTCATGAGAATTCGGTTATCCCTTCTTATCCACCTATCGACTCTTGGGTCTTGACTCGATAAAAACTCGCTACTTACACTTGCAAGCTTGCTTCATACCAGCGTTATACTGAATGAGCTTGCTGCTACTTTCCTCTTATCTGCGATTTCCTATTATGACCCTTCCCGCCATCTTCGCGAAAGGCCACCCCTGTATATCCCCACCCGGCTAACTCGATATGGGCAAAATGATCCATTCCTTAACGGTCAGATTGCGTTCAATTCATTCTATCATTTGTTCGATTTTCACACTCCTTTATCCCTCTTCCGTTCTCGCTTTCGTTCTTCCTCATCCTTATCCTTTGCTTAGCAATTAAGAACAATTGTTAAGTCCTTGTGGCGGATATTTGTATTAAAAAAATATTTGTGTTTTGACAAATCATTTGTTGAAGCTGTTTGATGTTACTGTAGGTGCTTTGTTTTCGATGTCACCATAATTTATTATTTTGTTGGAGATAATGTGATAAATTAAACGAATAAAGCTAAAAATATAACCCAAACACTAACCCCACAGAATAATTCGTCTGCTTCCCCTTGAATGCACGTTTTAAAAGCAAATTAAACATTTGATCAGATGATCTGAGACCTGCTACAGACAAAAACAACCTGGAAAGAGTCAACAACACACGTAACAGAACAAGTTGTTAAACAGTTTACGCATATTATGGTCGCATGCATGACAGATACAAATAAAGTAGACTAATGCAATAGAATAACTAAACCCGAAATTGATTAAAACGGACAAAAGGGTTGACAAATGAAGCATCACACATGTTAATTTAAAAGTGAATTTATGCGTGTGTACATATTGAGTAATTAACCATATCAACAGCCAACATTAAGAATTCTTCTGTCATTTTTAAGCCATGCGATAAAGCAATAAGCGATAATTATGACAATGACAATAAAGACACAATACCGATTGATTTGATGACCGTCAAACGCGCCCCTCTTACATCCTGTTGTTGCGGATTTTCGCACACCGCCAATCTGTATATAAGCTCTATCAGCTGATCGCAACAACATCACTCAGCGATCAGCAGTCTTCAGTAAAGCACATCCTTCCACTGCAATCATCAATCCAACCATGGCTTCCAAAGTAAGTCCAACTAACGATACAAATCTCTTCCTGAGATACTAACAAGAGATCCAACCTTTCCAGTTCGTTCTGATCGTCGCTTCCCTGGCTTGCGTCAGCGCCGGATACATCCCGAGCGACCACTCCCATCTGTCCTACGGTGTGGCTCCGGCTGTGAGCTACTCCAACGTCATCAAGAACGTGGCCCCCGTGCCAGTGCTGAGCAAGACCATCCTTCCGGAGCCTCAACTGTACCATGGATACGCCCAGATTGCCCCGTCGGTTGTGGTCAGAAAGCCTCTGGCTCTTACCAACCCTCTGCCCGTGTCCTATGCTGTCCCTCACTCTGTGTACCAGGCTCCGGCTCTCGAGTACACGAAGCCTCTGTCTTATGGCCCATATGCCAAGACTGTGATCGCTGCTGAGCCAACCTACGCCAAGACTGTGATCGCTGCTGAGCCAGCTTACGCCAAGACCATCGTGTCGGAGCCCATCTACACCAAGAACGTGTTCGCTGAGCCGATCTACCCGGCCAAGACGCTGATCGCTGAGCCCGTGTACGGCAAGAGCATTCTCGCTCAGCCAGCTCCGATCTACGGTGGAAAGGTCCTGTCCTATGGCCCACAGGTCGCCTACGGAGGCTATGGTGCCCATGGCTGGTAAATGTCATGAAAAACGATGCCTTGTGAATGTGATAAAATCAATAAAGCCAAAATACTAATATTAAAAAAAACAACTGTTTCATTTTTAACATAGTAAACAAAGCCTTATCTCTTGAAAAGAAGTTCATTCATACCTCAAATTCATGGGAATGCCAATTAAAGTAAAAAAAACGGTTTGAAATTTCAATCATCAGCAAATTACCTGTCCAACGCTGTGGAAAACAATCACCAAAATCCAAGACCATCGAATTAAAATGCCTTGAAATGATAAATATCCATCTCGGAGGAAGGTTGGGCACTGCAACAAAGCGGATGTTTCTGTTGCTGTTTGCTGTCAATTCAATGATTGAGGATGAAAGATTCAAACAGCTTCAGGCGAAATTTGTAATTGTAACCACTAAGCTTTTCAAGAGTATTGATATGTTATGGTTCCTAGCATGGCATGAAAAAATACTTTTATAACATGTAATTAGTGCAGAATGTCATCTTAAAGCCAGGAGTCAGTTCACACCCAACACCCAACCTCGATAAGGGCGATTAATGTACAGCCAAAAGCTCTGTTTCGTCTACAATAACGATCACCATCATGTTTTAATACCATCCC
Source organism: Anopheles merus (assembly GCF_017562075.2). Taxonomy (NCBI): domain Eukaryota; kingdom Metazoa; phylum Arthropoda; class Insecta; order Diptera; family Culicidae; genus Anopheles; species Anopheles merus. Next base: position 11,783,698 of record NC_054085.1, read on the forward strand.
ATTAATCCCAAACCCTTAAGGATTCATGCCAAGGACCGATCACTAGAGCTTTGGGGCGTTAAATGTAGGCCCTCTCCCCCCATTAAGAGCAATAAAGTGCTTCTGTTTTATCCAATCTAGCAGTGCACTTATGCGTACAAGATCGAAAATCACTTTGGCGTGATTGGTGCTATTTTCCCATCGCTTAGGGCGACTGTGGAGCGACTTTTAAGAGCGACCCTTTTTTTTTTGGTTTAATGCTCCCATCCATCCGTCCAAATATAGATTGGGTATAGGTCGCCACAACGCGACACACAACACAAGCCCCCTTGCGATCAGTATGCAGGTGTGCGTATGGATTATCAATTAAGAGACTCCACTCCTACCCTCGTTGGCTCCTCCCAGGTGAATAAAAACGGATCCGCTACCACCGAAAATAATCCGCCAAATCCAATTCGACTTCACATTCACAGGGACAAGACGCTGTGAAGGATTGTTGTGGCGTTGTGGATCGTCGGTCGGAATCGGTGTCTGGCTCGCTTAATCTTAATTGAACCGGGTGACCGAGCGAGGGTGACACTGAGCCACAATTTGCTGTGCGAGAGCATCGCTTCAAACGCGTACAACCGTAATCGTATACGATCGAACGCATTGGCCAGACCACACATTCCCGCTCCAAATGCCCGCGGAGCTTGGGAAAAAGTAAGGAAATGGCTAAATAATACCTGTTGTACCACCGCCGCGAAAGAGTCCGAGTCCAACCGACAAAAGTTCAAGGTAGCCTGCGTGTGTGTCGCGTGGTCGTCGTCGTTTCGGACGGGCCCTTGTTGTGACAGCAGCACGGTGTACGCGCCTGGCCTTAGGCCAGCCGTTTTGCGAGCGGAGGGACCGATGGAAGTGAAACGAATTGCAGAAATGAGTTGTGTAAAAAAAAATACCACCGTCATTGTACCCGGCACGGGACAGAAAATCGCACATGCTTGTTCGTCTGCGTTTTTTTGTCTCTTCTCGTTCGTTGCGCTCTACATTGTCGATTGCGTAACGATCGGCCAGCTGCCAAAAAAAAGCCGACAAATTCAAGTTTCACTTACTGGCGTTGTACGCACATTGTTGTTCGGTGCACCGTTTTGATGGCGGATGGGCTATGGTTTTTTTTATTATGTCCGATCGGTCTATCGATCGGTGTCAATCGAGGTGTGCACTATTTTGTTAATGGCTGTGTTGCAGTTTCCTCCTTTTGCGCGGGAGTGACGAAGCGAGGTTCGTCACTTTGGCTGGCTGCGAGGTCATTGAAGTCTTTCGTACCGGGATGTAGCGTTGCGGCAGTGATCGGCAACGTTTGTTCGCTCAGAATCGTTATGATATTTCGTTAAAGTCTCTCTGAAACACAAAAAGATTGTCCCACTCATGTTATTGTGTGATGAAGAAAATTTATTTGATTAATAATGTCTCCACCGTTTTCTTTCTACACAATTCAAATTAATATAAATTTAGTCAAAGAATTTGTTAAGTGTGCAGTATTATGGTTTTTCGATTTTTATGAAGTTTATAAGGATAATTGTCCAAATATATTTGTTACAAATATTTAATAAAATAAATTAAATCATTATTTTGAAAATACAAACCAAAGTATGCAAAACGATTTTGTTTTAAAAGTTTTTAATTGATATTAGGCCAATTTCTCCGAAAATTCTCCGAAATTTATAGAATAACGGTTCAGAACTGATCCGATAAAAAAAAGCGACACAAAAACCTCAACTGCCAGGCTGCTGGCCCTAGTTGGCCCTCGATTATCGTAGAACGCAATTTGGCTTCTCTGACCCGTTCCTACTCATGTGACGCTCTTTCTACAACGTCAGCGACGCTTTTGGGCCGAGGATTTCGCCGACTGAGGTTAAATATTCCTTATTCCGGTCAAGTGCTAAATTCTGTTCCATAGGGCGTTTTTTATGTTCTATGTTAATTAACTAGTTCTGCTAACGATGGATGGCAAACAATGTTAAAATGGTTGGAGAGAGCATTACTGTCTATCGATTGACAAATAAACATATAGAAAAAAATCGTTTAGTTGAAAATAGGCAGAAAATTAATTAACAAAGTAATAAGAAATTAACAAAGTAATTCGATCAATAGAAAACAAAGTATTAAATCAATTGATGAATTGTCTGTAAAGCATTAAGTAAATCAATTCCAATTAAGGTTTTACTCCCTCGTCCCCAGTTACCGACCACTGCCGTAAATGATAGGAAATGATGCGCAAGGTGATCAGTACTAGTGAAGTGAGGAAATAATAATTGCTTTTCCTGTCCCCAACTGTTGGAGGTGACGATTAGAAAATCGATATAGTTACGATTGTTTCGTTTACTTCTACTTATCCTTGTTACTCAGTTCAATTGAGTATATAAACATTGGTAACGGTGCACTATCCATCATCAAACACACGATTGTTTCGATAGGTTGAAGAAGCAAAAGTTCTACTTTCAATCCACTATGGCTTTCAAAGTAAGTAACATAACAGTCTTCTATTCTGTCACATTCATCCCTAAATATCCTGTAATTTGTCCCCAGTTCATTGCACTCCTGGCACTCTTTGCCTGCGCCACAGCCAACTACATCCCAGCCTATTCCGCCGGCCTTCCGCACGCTGGATTGCCGCTCGGCTACGGATCCCCCCTGCCGTACGGTTCGGTACTGTCTGCGCCGCACGCTGTTGTGCCGCTAGCTCAAGCATCCCATCTGCACGTGCAAACGCCCGCACTGAATAGCTTTATCCATCCGGCGTCCCACCTGGCGGTGCCTGGCGGTAAAACTACGCTTACCAAAACGTTCGTCTCCACTCCCACGTACGTCACTAGCCATGTGTCGGAGCGAGTGCACACGGACGAACCGGCGAAGCCGATCGCGGCGCCTGTTTACGCGTACGGCAAGAATGTTATCGGCGCTGTAGCACCCCTGGCGTACCCGGAACATGCGTACCATGGTGTGCCGAACGGTGCGTACGGTGCTGGCTATTACGGACACGTGTATTGATTTTGTACTTTTCCAACCGTTTGTGAATAAATTGATTGTTTGAGTGGGTAATTAAAACGTTACTGTAGTGAAATTGAGTGAAAGAAAAGAATATCTTGTGACTTATACTAAATGAGATCCCTTTCATTGGCTATGTGATCCTTTTCAGCAGTTTTGCCTTTTTGAATATTGTATGATGTTAAGTGATACATTGATGTCTTTTTTGTGATTTGATAGCTGATGTTAACGTTTAGACATAACGTGACAAAAAGCAAATTCAAAATTTTCAAAAAATACAAAACCCTGCATACAAACAATTCCCTTTTGCTATGACAGTGTCATCTAGCGGAGTCACTAGAAAACCTACCATAATCTGCCAAACATGCAATTATGGCAAACTAAAACGACGTGAGATTTTCACTATGGCTACATTCAATGCTTTGTGGAAGGGCATGAGAGCTGTATATTTATTTATTTTTTACTACAACGTTGTAATCATTTTATGTTTTTTTTTACTTTTTTATAACATGTTTGCAATGTTTTTAAATCAATTGAATGTGAGTTACACTTAAACATCAAATTCATAGAATATTTATATTTCGCACAACAAGAGCACGGAGAATCAAAACAAAAAAAACCAAAATTTTCAAAAATTCAGTGTGCTTTTAGCTACAATCTACAGCTCTAGAAAACAATACAAAAAAGTTATGCACATGAGTATCTTCACCTTCAATCATAATACCTCCATCAAACATATTTGATTTTTTTTAGATAAACTCAAAAATATGCGTTTTTTCTGAAGTGCAACTGCACCAATACATTACCGTGCTAATCCGTATGCTCAAACCCCTCAATCACAATAATACAAAAAAAAAAATGATGTCAGCCTAATCGACCATAACCCTGCCCTACCGGCACATGTTCTCTTACCGAGCTCACCCAAAGAACCCACCCACCACCCAAGAATATTCGACTAGCAGATGCAAGGGGTTGGAAGGGTTCCACTACTTGCATACTCCGCACCAATACGCACAAACAAACACACACACACACGTACAAGAAAAAAATGAATCATCCATTAAATGCAACACAACTTCGAGAGGGAATATACGCACGAAGAAGAGGAAGACATTTTGCGCCCTTATTTTGTAACATAATCGCGAAATAGGGGCGAAATAATAATAGCCAAATATGTGCCCTGGTCGCTCTTTCACTCTTTCTCCCTTGTTTTTATGTGTCTGAGAGCGAGCGAGAGAGAGAAAGTGTGCGTGTCGTCCGAGAGCATTGCATTCAAAAAAGGGAAGGATGCGTTCTCGCCGGTTTCGTCGGGGCTAGGAATATGATGCTGGCAATGCTGTCGCTCTCCCTTGTGAGCGGGGTGCGGTGGTCGGCCTGAGCCTATGAAAATGCTTCGGCCTCGGCTGGCGTTTTCGACCGCGTGTTGTTGTTAACACGCTAGAAGTTGTCAACTATCTTGTACAACACGCCACGCAACCGGTGGCAATTATTATGTAAAAGACGTGTGTAATAGTGTGTGTGTGTTTGTATGGTCGTTTGGATGTTTTCTGCAAGATTTTATCTTAATCGGTCTCATTAGTCTTTAGTCTTAATCTCATAAAAGCGATTTGGGAGTGTAAAGAAAAAATGGGAAGGCAAATTAGCTTTCGAATTGTAATTTTTGCTTATCAAGATTTGTAGTAAAACTCGCTGAAAGCGTCACATTTCAAATGAGGAAATAAATACTCTTATTTTTGGAGAAGCACTCCCCCGTAAAGCAGCTGCAGCGTCCAAGCTAGGACCAAAACAAGAACTCGTTCGGCGTGATTATCGCGCGCGCGCCTCCTCGGTTTGAGGAGGAAACCCGTCCAGAATGGAAACATTCGAGACACCGGCCGATTATCCATCCTGTCTCCTGTCAACCTTCCGCACCTTCACGTCTATGTATATGTGTGTGTAAGTATGTTTGCCAGAAAACTGGTTCGGCCGTTTTTACCGGGTGCATGTTTTCATTTGAAAACGCGCTCAAAAACCACCAAAAAACTCACCAAAACAGCGCTTCTGCGGGCGCGAACGCCCAAGCAACAAGTACAGCAGGGGCACACACACACACATACACACACACACATGATCGGTTTGGAAGATCACCCGGCTTCTCAACAACCGGGGCCGTGCGTATATCGTGCAGCCCCGAGGGCGATTGGACGCGTTCAGTGCGTCTTCACATAAATACCAGACGACCCCGGCAGTGGTGGTGGCGGCGGTGGCGGCGTATCAGACATTCTTCACCACTCCGCTGCTCGCTTTCGGGATCTATTCTTTGGACTTTTGCTTCGCCTCACCGTCTCTCTTGGCCATTCTCCTTCCTTGCTTTATATTTTAAGCATCGCGATGCGAAGGGAAAACCAAAAGCGAAAGAACAAAAGCGCGCAAGACGAGGCGCACAACGACAACTGCGAAATAAAAGAAAAGCGGCCTTATAGCTCGAATCTCTGGATGGCCACCACCGTCACCACCGCCACCGACTGGCTTCCGACCGTTGTCCGCTGGTGGCCGGATGTGTCCATCGGTCGGAACAGGTTTTGGGCCGCCGCACAACATTCACCACCACCCCAGTGTTGCTGCCAGCCGTTTCGACGACCAGCGACCAGGGGCGACGGTTCGAGCGGGACCTTGCCCCCCCTATTCCCCACTCATGCATTCTCGTTCGATAGCATAAGCTGAAGATTTTGCTGCTGCTGCTGCTGCTGCTGCTTCTTTGGGGCAGAACAAGCGAACAGGGGCAGAACACATCCGAGACCGTGCTGGGGAGTTTCGTTGGCAGCGCTGTTAATCCATCCCTTCTGGTCGGTTTCAGGTGCGACAGTCATTTTTTCTTTTCGTTTGTCTGTTGGCTATCCCTTCTCTCCCATGATGGCGCAGTAGAACGCACCTTATGCTACAAGGTAACAATTCACTTTCTTTTCTCTTGTTTTGTCGAGACGAATGGTTATTTGTTCGATTTAGTAAAGATGGGGACGATTTAAGCTTCTTTGTTTTTGGGACAGCAATTGAGCGGAATGTAGGAAAAACAAACAATAAAACATTTTGCTATCATAATAAGAACATAACATAATAATTTTATTAATTGTTTGCACAATTTTTTACATATATCAATAATTTATTCCCTACAACGAGTTTCATTTTCATCTTTGCGTAATAGTTGAGAAAGGTCAGGCACATATCATAAGCGGCTAACTCACACTTTTTTGCTGTTTTGACATATTTTTGCATTAAATAGAGAGCTATGATCAAAGTTTTCTATTTTTAGACAATTTTTTTAGAGGTATTTTACTCAATTTATTAGATGTTACTTAGAAGTAAATGTTTGAAAACCATCCATTGATATATTTAAAAAAAAATATACAAGAGAAACGATAACCGATGAAACGTAAGAAAATAAAACTCTGTAAACTAGCACAAACGAATATTTAGGATTCAATAAGAAAATAAGAAAGTACAATGTGCAAGAAAAACTAAGCCAAAACAGAAAACAGCAAGATAAAAATAAAACTAAATCAGTTGTTCTTCCAAGCTTTTCCAGTTTTTGCTGTTGTCAGGTCACATTTGCTAAAAATTCAAATGTTTCGTTTTCGCGCCAAAGTGGCACAGGGTTTCTGGCACTTAATTTAGGGTGGTGATGTGATTTAGGATGTTTAAGGTGATGTGGTCTCTTAGAAACAATTATTTTTCTAGCTTTTTTCTATTTTTAGTCCATAAATTAACTCCAAAATATTAGTTTGTAACATACGGCTAGAGATCTACAGGTTTGTTGGTAAGGTATGCGGGTTTTTTTTATCCCCACGATTTATTAAAATCGTCCCATTGCAAATTAATACATAAAGTCCACAAAATCTGGGTCTAATAATTTGTGGGAACGATAAAAATCTGGGAAGCATTCAAACATTTTCGGGGAGCAACCAAAAAAAACTTGGGAAACCCTGTACAATATCATTTCAAATTGTTCTATTCGTCTTTGCACCATTGCTATTGCTGATGTATAACGGATTTGCTGTGATTTTGTAAAGATACGTCCTAAGAACTCTGATCACTTTTACGAATCGTCATAAGTCAATGCAGTTACTGTGGCACGATGCTTCAAAATATTGATTATGTATACCCAGAACCTTCAGACAAAGCGTATAAATGTCCCACAGACTTAAGATGAATGGAGCAACGCTGTGAAACTCTAATTAGTAATGTATTGGCTCCAAATAGCATGATGTCGAACATCACCCTACAATCGGTTTGTGGAATATGGATGTAGCACATATTCTATGAATCACCACATCCATTAAAATCACACGATAACGTTTGGTCAATGTTTAAGCAAGTGAATTTAGTATTAGATTTTAACCATACCCCCCCTTAGTATCTTTTTAACTGAAGATAAGAATTTCGACAGTCAAATTAACTTTAATTATGCTACGGATGATGCGAGATTCGATCCAGCGCTTGCCTTGCTCACGTCCTGCCTTTGTGAGCTTTACCACAAGACCCGTACCTATGTGGGCTGATAAGAACTGCATAAAAGCTTGTTTCAAGCCGAGACTCACAACAAACTTGAAGATGTACAGCAATCGCCAGTCAAAGCGATTAACATTAACCAAGTAAAAGTTCTTCAAAAACACATTTTTTTCTTAGGCCTTAACCAACTGCTATCAACTATTTCTTCATATGCATTTCGAAACCGAAAGATAGTATAGTTCGCTGCAAAAGGGGAGTGCAACATTTGCCACAAAAACAACGAACAATGGTGCAAACATTGTTATCGTTAGTGTTTTAAAAACATTTCTCTATTCCACTATATGAAACCTTTCGTGTTATCGGACGCTATTGCTTGATGGTGGCCGCGGGTTCGGGAGCGGGAGTGACTCAAGCTCCCTTCGTTTTGCCCTTGCGTCAACGGGGCGTTCTTAGCAACGTGGGGCCTATTTGTAGTACCTAAGACGCGTAACGTTTGAGCTCGCTGGGTCGGGTGGAACGGGGTGGTGGATGTGGATGGGTTGGGGGAAAGGGAAGCCATTCGCTTCGGTGTGTTCTATCGTGTGCCTTTTGTGAGCTTTCGAGAGGCCCGGGGTACATACATAGACCCCCACCCCGCCCCACCCCACAACGATCCTCACGATCTGTCCCCCGAGTCTCATCAGGCGGGTGGCGCACTCATCCACAGTCCCCCACAACCTCCACACCCCTCTCCCGTGTATTCTCTATGTACAAGAGATGTTCTTTTCTTTTTTGCTTCCTTTCATTGCTGCTGTTGTTGTTGTTGTGGGTGGGTGGTGAGAAGGTTTTTTGTTTGCTTCCGTTTTTTGTGTGTTTGCTCGCTCGCTTTTTTCCGTCTGGTCGTTCGTACTCCAGCTCCACGCGAGCGCCCTGGGTCGGACAGCCGGACAACCGGTGGGTAAGATGTGTAGCAGTCCAAAAAAAAAAACGAATGCAAAAAAACGCACACCACACACACACACACACTGCCACAACATCGTGGTGACGCAAAATCGTGCGAAGGAAATGGGCCAGACGCGGCCTCGGCATTCGGCATTCGGCGGGTGCCACCGCCGCCGTTCGCCTTCCCGCCCGCTCGGGGTCTTTCCTCGTTGGCCATGCGGAACGCGAACGCGTGCGAGAGAGCGAGATAGAGGGAGTTAGCAAAAAAAAAAGAATGACCCCCAAATGAAAAGAAACTTTACCGTCGGTTTCTGCTGCTGCTGCCGGGGGCCTCGGACCACCGCAACCCAGCACACTGGCCCTCGGTGCACTTCCGCGCAACGACGCGAGCGCGAGGACGTTTGATCGTTTCGTTCGGTTGGCTGTGGGTATGAGTGTGCGATTTTTTTATATATACATTTGGTCGAGCTTCGTCCGTGCTCGGTACGTTTCTTATATGCGAAGGGTGGTGGAAAAATGGTAGGTTCTATCACAAAGTTTTAAAATTTTCTAGCAGAATTAAATTAAAATATTAGAGGGATGCTTCTTACAACCAAACAATTTGACTTAAATGGTGAGTAATTCCAATGGTTTTAGTTTGATTATTAAAGTAACAATATTTTACACCAAGAAAGATCCAATTTATTTAACTAAATTTACAATTGTAATAATGATACAATTTTACAAGGCTAGATGAGGAATAAAATTAAAGAAACTAAAGAAAAAACTAATAATTTCCTAACAAGCTTTTCTTACCCCAGCACCAGTACATCGCCCTGTGTTTTAAGCGTTTAAAGCTAATTAAGCTTAAAATACTTCCATTAAATTGCCTAAAAATATACAAATTTTAATGTGAACTACCGGTTGTGAAGGGCTGAAACAAAACTCGATGAATATTGGAAACATACAGGCCTATTCAAGCCCATTCTATTGCATTCGGCATTTGAGAAAATTCACTCCCACGTTCATGATGTCTACATTTGCTAATCATGTTTAACATTAGTTTACCAACATTCTCCTCATTTACTTTTACACAGCATCTAACAAAACTATGGAATTAATTGATTTTAAAGAAGTGCTTAATCCATTTGTTCACTTTAACTTTGTCTGCCGGTTGCTTTGGTTATTTGTCAAACACGCTAGAACAATAACAGAAATGTCGACGAAACCTTGATCGACTCGAACGGAGAATACGATACCAATTTTTCTCCCGTTCAACTCGAGTGCTTCCGACGGAATATAATAGGATAGTCTAACATTATTCTCCTCTAATCAATTAAACCTCACTAGTCAGCATGTCTCCAATTACGATTAATGCAGTTGCAGTCCAAATACTTTTTTATTCGTAGTTACCCTTCAGACTTGCGTTAACAACGTATGCAGGAATGCAGTAATTATTTATCCTTCAAACCTATAAATACTTTACAGTGCCAAAATACCTCTAATTGTATATTCATAATGTCTTGTATATAATGGAAAGCTGACAGTAAATAATGCAACTGCTAATTGTTACGATTAATTCGTCTGATATTTACACTTAATTTTCATCTCTGTATGGTAAAGCCTAGTTACAACATTTTTAAAAGTTGTATGTTTGAACTGAAGATGTAAAGTATCGTTTGATTTTAAAAATCAATTTTAAAACAATTTGAAGCATTTATTTATTGCAAATATTGCTAGTTCGTTGATTTTTTTTAATCTCTCAGCACTCTCTGTTGGCATCATGAAATAATTATTGTCACCGAATTTATACATTTTTTTATGTTATTGTGTAAAGTTGGTTGCTTTCTCTTCTCTTTGTTTTCTTACGTTGCCTTTTTCTGAGTGTTCGGTCAAAGGTGCATGTTTACCTTATTCCCCGCTTTACTGAAAATTTGAATGCTCAATATTTTATTTGTAATAAGTAAACTATACACTAATTTTTAACATTTTACAGTCGTTATAGCCTTTTTTTGTAGCCAATCAATTTTTGGCAGTATGCATCAACTTTTGCCTCTAAGGCATAAACTTTTGACAAAGCGCATTAATGTTTGACTCAAACGCATCCATTTTTGTCTGTAAGTCAACAATTTTTGTCTCTTGAAGGAATTATGATAAATTTACAAGGTATTTGAGCAGATTTTTAACAACTGTTAAATAATAAAAAATAAATAAATCAATAAATAAATAAATCAATAAATAAATAAATCAATGAACAAAAAGTAAAAAAAAGTATAATTTGAATGTTTTCTCTGAAAAAAAAAACAAATTTAATAAATTTTCAAACCATTGTTTACACCTGAAAATACATGCCATTTTTTACAATCCATTGAAAATTCCAAAATTGGGATAAAAATGGTTGTATTAAAAATTCTATCGATTAAATTATTACCTGTACACATTAAATTCAATTATTTAGGAACAGAGTTTAAGACATCACGTAAAATTTTGAAAATAAAGCGATTGACCTATAGTTAAAAATTGATGATTTAGAGGCAAAAATCAGGCTTAGCGAAAAGAAAGGTGAGGCAAAGCCAAAATTTTGTGGCAACGACTGTATTGTCAATCAAAAACTAAATTTAAACCACAAACATTTCCAGCAGAAAAATAAAACTAGCCGAACAACTTGCACCTCCAGGGGGATTCGGCTGGGCTGGAAATAGTGAGCATACCACTTTTTATGCGTTTTTTAGCATCATCATGCCCGCTTCTCTACCCTCACTCTTCAGAAACCCCACCCCGACTCAAACCCCAGTTACACTGCCTTTCTCTTTTTTGCACACTGCTCCCCCCCCCCTTCTCGTTACGTTTATTCGCTACTTCTTCTTCGCTCGCTCGAGACAGCATCCCAGCAGCACCAGCACCACCAGCCGTGTGTACATAAAGATGCGTGTGTATAGCGTCCGCCACCACCCTGCACTGCCTTATGTACACCCAACGCATACTACGATGACGACAACGACGACGGCGAGAGATATCATTACTCTTCATCTTTTTCCATTGCGCGCCACCAACCCCCCCAAACGTTGGCTCACCCCATCATAGGTGGTGTGTTCACCTTGTGTTTTTTTTCCTTCCCATTCCCTTTCCCTTAGTGTACTACGCGAGTCGGAAACGCTCAAGCTCTCTCTCTCTCTCTCTTTCTTTTACACTCACGACGAGCTCCACCGGAAGGCCGGATGAATATTTTTGCGAAAAAACGGAAACCCACCCCCCTTGCTAGATGGGTTTGGGTGGTGAGTGGGTATGGAGGGGCAGTGGGTGGTTTTGATTTTTTTCTTTTCTTTTCGTACATTATTGATATAATAATTATGACGATCGTTATCATTCGCCTTGTGTGTTTGTGTGGGTGGGTTTGAGTGGGTGGGGTGGATGAGAGTTTACAAAATCTGGCAGAACTGTAAGTGGTGGACAGAGGGAGTATGAGAGAGAGAGAGAGAAAGAAAGAGAGAGAGAAAATAAAGAGAGAGAGAGAAAGAGAGAAAGAGAGAGATTCTCGCATTCGACCGAGCCTACAAAAACTCACCTTCACCGCTCTCTCTCTTTTTCTCTCTTTTTCTCTCTCCTTCTCTATCTCTCTCTAATGTGCTTCTTTCAATCAAAATGTTCTCCCGCGTGGCATACACACACACACCGTCATACGCTAAATCACCTTCCACAGCTCAGCTCCCCCAGAAACCAGGGACGGACAGGGGTTGGTGGGTGGTGTAGCCATGAGGGTGAGTTGCGGGTAAGGGATGAGCGAGACATAAACGCGCGCCCTCGTGTGTGTGTGTGTGTTGAGTTTGATGTTTTGTTCACGCAGCAAAACTGGGAAGAAAAACGGAAAAAATAACCCCCTTTGGAGCCACCTCCCCCAGGCCTTCCCCGCAGAAGGTGGTAGGAAAAATGCTCCATGCTCAACCCGCAAGTGCGAAGTGAAGCAGAAGTGAAAATCTGGCTGGCCCGGCTGAGTTCTGGGTCATGCTGGGCGTTCGAGGGGGGGGGGGCACCGGTGTCGAGGCAGCGTCGGCAAAAGGTGACGAAGGCTTATGTATTTCCATTCTGTGCACAATGAACATGCGTGCAATGTTGGCTTGGTGGTGCTATTGTTTTTCCCCAACTTTTTTTTTCTTTTTCGATTTGGTCGGTAGGTGGATTTTATTTTTATCTTGTGGGTTTTTTTTTACGGAACACTTTTTATGAAGGAATGATGGAGAACGGACGGAGACTCACACCGGTGTACATACACAGTTTTGGGGAGAAATGCTCGGAAAAGCGCTTAATAGAGTATGAAATGCGTTGGAGTGAGGTGAAGGTGGTAACTTTAACCGGCACTGGGCAGGCTGGATGGCGAAGAAAGTTGTCAGACGAAGGTTAAATGCGAAGTAAAGGAATGCTAAAGTTTTAAACATAAAAAGCAAAACAAGTGAAGAACAGGTAGTAGCTTTCAAGAGAGAGAGACAGAGAGAGACAGAGAGAGAGAGAAAGAGAGGGAGGGAGAGAGAGAGAAAGAGAGAGAGAGAGAGAAATACAAGACAAATATGATGCAAAAACAACAAATAAATACAATGAAAAAAAAAACAAAAAAACTGTAAAAAAAACTCATCTAGTAAAGGAAATAAGAGACCAATAAGCTAGTTGAACAATTAAAAAGAAATCACAACAATTAAAGAAGTATTACATTAAACCTCAATGTTTATAATAGAAACAACAAACAATTGGAGTACAAAAATTTGAAAAGGGAACATAATGAAATTAAACCCCCAAGATATTTGTAACTGTGAAAAAGATGCCATAAAAAGGTGCACAGAAATACAAAACAAATAGAAAAGTAAAACGAAAGAGAAGAAAAACATAAAAATAAAAAAACGAAATTTAAAAAAATATGAAAAGTAATAAAAAAACATTAAACGCATCATAATCAGTTAAGGAAAAATGAAAGAACAGAACAAACAAGATAATTTATAGGCTACGAGCAAAATGTGGAACAAATGTAATGAATTGCAAGTCCAAAAACTATAGAAATAATAAAAAATTAAATCTTGCCTAAATTATATTTAAACTAGACCATATCTAAGAAAAACATAGAAGAAATGTAAAAAAAACAGCAACTTAATACAATTTCGTACCAGTCAAACAGGATCGTTGAACTGTACAAACAGCAAACGGTTACACGCGGAACGAACCTAGCCAAACATGGCAATAAACTTCTCGCTTATCAATCCTTTTCAAGCAGCAAGCAAACCTCTGGAGCCCGGAGGGGGGTGTGCCGGGGAGTGTTTTGCATGTTTACATACACAAACTTCGATCTAGAAAACTCCAGAAAGTTTGCGATAAGTAGCCAGGCCCGCTCTCGCCATCGAATGCGGGTGTACGTTGTGTTGGGAAATAACCTTTAAAACTGTGGCATAAGGGACTGCTACTGAAATTCTCTCTCTCTCTCTCTCTCTCTCTCTCTCTCTCGCTCTCTCTCTCTCTCTCTGTCTTTCTATTTCTCTCATTTTTAGCTGTCTCTCTCTCTCTCTCTTTTCTCCATCTCGCTCGCCCAACTATCCCACTAATCCACCTGTTCGGCTGGAAGTGGTGAGCAGCACGGTGAGATATAGATAAGCAGGATACAAATGCAGCAGTCGCGAACGCACAGACTACGCACACACAGCGCCACCAGGAAGCAAGAGGGCGGTGGCGGCGTGGTGGGAGGGGGGTGGGTGCTGGGTGGTCGACATAGGATCGAACCGAACGTGCTGTGTGCATCCCCGCATGCTTTATGTATGGGTTTATGTACTCCTAAACCCTATGGTTTTAGGGTTTGCAGGCTCCCTCCCCATTTATCTCTCTCCATTCCTCCAAATTCACGTCTCCCACCTCAGTGCAAGGGATGGTGGTGTCCACCGGTCGAGTTTTTGGTGGTCGTGCCTTTACAGATGTTTATTCTTCAAACGAGTTTAGGGCTGCAGTTTTGGGCCGATTGAGGGGGCGGCGTTGGCGGCCGCGGCGAGCGGATGGGGACAATTCTTTGATCGGTGGTCATACTTCTTCTTTTGAAGATCATGCTGTTGAGGAGTTGGGTGGTGGTGGTGGTGCTGATTCTCTCACTCACTCGATGTGTCCTTTAGATACAAAACAAAAGAACGGATGATCAAAGTGAATTTCTTTCGTGAGGGATTTTCGAGACGGTGTAGCTTAAAAGGGCTATTAGGCGTAGGATTAGCATGGGATTTGCAATCTGTGTCCGTTCGGTTAGCGTGGCAAAAGGCTCCAAAGGGGTTTGGCGTTCTATTTTAGCTACATTATCCATTCTATTAACATTTTCTTTGCTTTTTTTGTATGCTGCAAATTGGGTAATTTTGTTAATTTTTTTTTGCTTTATTTTTGTTTCGCTTAAAATAAACACAGTTAAATGTTAAATTTAAATTAATTTCTGCTGCAGGGTTTCTGCATATCCTGCATATAACTGATACTTATTTTTTATTATTCTGCTGATTTTTTTCAATAAATAATCTGGTGTATTTAAAGTATATTATTTGAGCAATACATTTTTGGACCGTTCCTTGTGAATAAAAAAGTATATTATTTGCTTTTTTTTATTTCATGTTTTTTTTTGTTTTTTCCTATTCCATATCCTGCGTTAACTGATACTTTTTTTATTTTGTTGATGGTTTACTTTCATATAATAAAATAGTGTAGTTATAGTGTATTTGTATTTATTTTCCTATTTTTATATCTTTTAATTCATGTTTTTACATGATGTAATATTTTGAAAACTTTTTAAATTGTTTTGTAATTTTTTTTAAGTATAATTTTGTTTAGAGCACAGTTTTATATAGTAAAGTTTTAGACACTAGTTATTAGGAACAGAATTTGAATGTAGTTTGGAATCAAATAATATGAAAATAAAACACTTTAATTATAAGTAAACCAGCACATAATCCTACTTGCAAAATAAATTTAAGTAGTGGAGAAAGTAAAAACTCAATTATTTAAATAAAATGCAAAAAATAGATAAAAAATAAACGAAAATAAAGGACATAAGCAGAACAGACTTTAAATAAAGTAAAAATAACAGACAAAAGCGAAGCATTTAACCAATTGTTTAGTTTGCAAAGAAAATAGTAAAACATAAAAAACGAAAAAAGAATATAAGAAAGCAAAAAACTAAAATGAAATAAAACCAAACAAGAGCAGCAAAAAGACAGCAATTGCTACAAATGAAAACAAAAATAGAACAAATAGTAACAGAGCATTCAGATTCGCCAAACATTTCTATTGCTTCCTCTAGCTTCGTAGGGGCTTAGGGGGGCGGGGGTGGTGAGCATCGAAGCAAACCAATGCTGCTGCTCCTGCTGCTGCACGCACGCAGCGAGGTTGGTGATGTTTGCTTCCTCTTCCCTTATTCACCCTCCCACACCACACCTAGCCCCCTCTCCCTTTCTCTATGCTGCCCCGTTCCATCGCAATGGCAACTCAAACGCAAGGTAGCAGCAGCAGCAGCAGCGCATTGTTTCTTCCATCTCACTCACTCACTGCCACTCTCTCTCTCTCCCTCAATCACACTCTCTTCCACCGGTTACCCTACACACACCGCGCTGCTGCTGCGTACCAAGAAGGGGGAATGATTGTACCGTGCGCGCACTGTTTGTCATTAGCCGGGTGTGTGTGCGCTGGTATTGGTGTGTATGTATGACGGTCGTATTTGTAGCAATTTTTATATATTCATGCTGCCCGCAGCTTGCCACCGTGCTCGATTGAAGCGGGAAAGGGGTCGAGGGGGAGAGGGAAGATGAATACGGAAACCAGCGTGCGCGCGCGCTCGCCTCAATCTTCCTCTTTACCCCCTTTTTTTTCGTTTCACTCACACACACACACACACACACACAAGCACCGCATCAAAAACCGCGCGCACACACCAACCCTTACGCTTGTGTATTCGAGCAGCAGTGCGCTCAGGAGTGTTTAATAGCTCACTCGAGGCTGTGTTGGTGCGGATAAGGTATAGAGAGATAAATCGGACCCGAGCGTGTGTATGGAAAAGTGTGGATTTTTTTCCTCCCTGGCTGCGCCTGCTGCTGTTTTTCGCTGCCAAGCCGATTGGCAACACACATTCTACTGTAACACCCCATCTCGCTCGCTCGCTCGCACACTGTGTTAAAGCGGTTGCTTCATTGGACCGGTCAGAGAGTGAGAGAGAGAAGGGTAAGAAAAATATTTCAGAACGCCACACACACTCACACGGTGATGCTCTCGATCAATTTTTCCCATCTTCTGGGGTCGTTTGCTTTCTTTTGGGTGTTTTTTTTTTGTCCTTCTTTCCCTTTTTCACCCCCCAGTTCGGGCTACAACACAGATCCGGGATTTTGGGTCCCGCGCCGGCTACCCTCTCTCGTTTGGTTGCTTTTTTTCTTTCCTTACACTGTTCTTCGCTTTACGCTCTCTATACAAGCGCGTTTATATTGCTAATACATATAGCGAGACTGTGTGTGTGTGTGCAGGTTGCAATATATAGCCGTATATAAACGTTTTATTTCCCTCCAACACCACTGTCTGTGTGTGTGTATTGTGTATCTTCCCGCATCTTTGATTTTGTTTCTTCTTCTTTTGCTGTTGTCGCGTGCTCGTTTGACGTGTATATCGGCTGTACCGTTCATATTTTTTTTGTCCTGCTTTTTGCTGCCTTTTCGTTTGACACAAGGTGTACGCGGGGCTACGTTTCACTGTCTCTGTGTGTATGTGTATGCGTGATTGAGTTTTTGAGATTAATCGTTCTCTGTGTAGCCCCAACGATGTAATGAAGAAAAATGTCCCTTTTGGAAGTGGTGTTCGCAACGAAATGTGTAGCTGAAAGCGCATTTCGAGCGACTTCTATGTGCGGATGTGTGTGTTGGTGATTAAGGGCTGGATGAATATAAAAAACCCTCTCCTATACACACACACACACCGGTTAGTGCTGTACTCGCGGTTTGATGAACAATAAAAAGCGCATGATTGGTGTAGGTGGAGGAGAGCGAATGGTCGTCGTCGTGATGCAATCGTGTGTACTACTACCAACACCACCACTACAACGGTGCGATGCTGCTGCTGCTGCCACAAACGCCATACACACAGGTTGGTAACACACAATAGAAATTGTAAGGGAGAAAATCATTCTCGGAAGCGACGTCGCTTTTTTTTTTGTTGCTGCTCTGTCGCTCTCTCCGCTATGAACTAGAAAAGGACAGAGTGTATGTGTGTGAGTCGTAAGCAAAACCCCACAAAATTGTGGTTATAATTTGAAGCCAAAAATGGTATTTTTTTTAATGCATAGTAGTACGATGTGTAGTTTTGTAGTGGAAAACGACTACTCGCTCCGTTCGATTGTGTTGACGCCTGAAATTTTTAGTGAAATTCGATTAATTCACCCGCACACACACACACACACACACACATACCCAGCGAGCGACGTAATGAGGCTAAGAGGTAAATATGTCACACACACACCCATACCGAGAGCTGACAGTGGCGGGATGGTAGTGTGCGTACGCGTGCTCAATATAATCGCGCACTGCTCGCTTGCGATTGGCTGTCCCTGTCTTTCGCTTGCTCGCTCCGTGCGCTGCTGTCTCAAGCTGCTGGCGATTGGGTTTAATTGTTGGCGATGTGACGGATGTGTGCGATTGGTTTTTGGAGTTGCTTTTGCAGAGTGGTTTTGCTTTTGTAAAATGGAAATTTCCAAGAAAATGTACACTTTTGTTGACGCTAATGGGGGGTGAGTAAATATTGCCAATAAAATGTTTTGATCTGTCACATTGAGGCCGGTCTTTCGGAGAGGGCTGCTTTGGATGTGTGCGTAATGGCAGTGCGTTCCCAGGCTCAGGGTTGTCCAACTCGATTTCTTTTGTATTTGGGAGGGTGATTTTCGTTTCATTTGTTTTTTTGTTATTTATTTTCATTTTACTTTTTGCAAATTGTCTTCATTCGCCTATTTATTTGGTAATGTTGTTTTTATTTTTTTGATACAGAAGTGTTATTATTTTCTTGATTTGTCAATTATTTATTAACATTCACATTATTTACAAAAAAGGTGTTTTATGTGTTTAATAGAATGATGTACTAGTTGATGGAAAGGGAAATAAGGAACTCTTTAATTTATTGAATTTGGCTGTCACAGGATTAGCGAATTTTTTATTTGAATATTTTTTTTGAAATCAAATAACGCATTATTTAAGCAATGTGGTAAAGTCGTGCCTTCTGAATAATAAAAACGCATGTTTCTTTGTATCACCACTGCAGGTGATTTGTCAATACGATCTATTGATTCTGTCTGAAAAAAGTGAGAATCATATGTAAAAACAAATATATACGCTAGTCGATATTTTAGCATTTCATAGTTTAAATGGCTGTAGAATTAAATCTTCTCTCTTTTGGTGTATGATAAGCCATATTCTGATTAAAACTGAATGAAGCATAGCAAAAATAACAATATTTCACGTTTAATTTCACTCGATATCTAACCTGGGCTGCAGGGGCTTTAGAATATGTCGTGTCCGATACCCGACATAATCGAATGGATCTCTCCGAAGGGCCTTGATAAAAACCGATCAAAGATATCAAACATTTTCAAATATACCAACAAAATCAGTGAAGTAGTTCAGTTGTATTTAATGAACGAAATGCATTTTTCAAATATTTTTCGGTTTAATCTTTAGCGATAATTCGTGATAAAAATGAGCTTAGGCAGTGTAATTCGGGAGACGATGTTTCAAAAGTTAAAATGAAATAAAAACGTTATTTTCAATTTTTGATCAGAAACTTTTATAAACTACAGTCAGAATTCTATAGTTGAACGCTTTTTAGTTGGCGTGCTTTTTACTTGAACGCTCGATAATTGGCTGACAGTTTAATTGAAAAGCGTACTTTTGTATGGCAAAATCAGATTTTGACAAATTCACAAAAATCCCATGGCCTGCCGAGAAAACTATTCTGATATTTTTTGTATGGAAAAACGTGCCTACTAAAAAGCACATTTTCGATAGTTGGCAGGGAATCGAAGTTCAACCAGTGAGTTCGAACTGTATAATGAAAACGATGGGTTTCGGATAGAGCTTAGGTCGTTCCACAGCTTTTACGCGCAGACTGTATTTTAAAAATGTTATTCACATTCTTATCAGGCTAGCTAAACTGAAGAATAATATACAGAAGAAGTAAATGGCTAAATAAACTCCTTTTAGATTACGACGATAGATTCGATTAAAAATATATTACTCCTATATAAGGCTACAAAATCCTCTAATCAAATAAACAAAACAATCCAAATATTTAAGCACAATTAAAACGTACAAAAAAGTGTCACCCCCCATCAAAGCATGCGGCGCACTCCGGTTTGACAGCACTGCCAGGGGCCACACTGCCACACGTCCGCCGCTGCCCCGGACACAGGTAGAAGCGAACCTCTGCTCTTCTCCCCTACCCTCCGGAGCAGTCAAAGAGCGACGGAATAATACCGAGCCGTTAGGTAGTGTTCGTGCGCCGAATCCGCGCAGCCTTCGCTTTACTCGCATCACAACGACGGAAGTGTGCAGAAGGTATCTTGTCGTCGTCCAGCAGAGTAGCAGCGACAGCAGCAGCAGCATCGACAGCAGCAGTAGCAGCAGCCGCAAAAAACGGTGTGTGTGAAAGAGCGACGTCCAGCTGCGTTTTTATCCGGCGGGATTGTGCTATTTGCTGTTTGTGAGATATTTTGTTCACTCCATTTGGCAAGACCACCATATTTTCCTGCTTCTGGTTTTTTTTTCTGTATTCCACGTGAGATGAACAATGTGAGTTTAACGCGTGGTGTTTGGCGTGTGTGTTGTGTGGCAGCAGTACAATGGCGAGTGTGTGTAAAATTGAAGTGGCGACGAAAAGGAAAGAAACAAAAAACAGCCAGCGCTGTGTGTGGTGTGTGATGACACTGCTGAGGGAACTGTGGAGCTCCTCTGGTGTGGTGTGTGTACACATTTATTGCGTGCAAAAGTCAACGAACAGAGCAGCGGCAGTGTTGTGTGGATGGAAAGAAAAAAAAAGGCAATTAGGCACCGCTTTTTTCGGCGTTCATGATGTGTTTGTTTGAAAAACTGTTGTGTTTGTTCGCGAATGATGAAGCAAGATTGTGTTAGCAAGAGAGAGAGAAAGATGGTTGTCGTATAAAATTGTTTAGTTCAATGTCTGCTGCAGGGTACAACCTCTCGCTGGATCCATACTTTTCCATGTGCGCTTGCAGAAAAATGAAAGACAGCCGCCAAAATTTTCCTTCCAAAAATGAGGCATTCAGCAGCAAAGCAGTGTCTATATTTTCAATATTTAGATTTTTACCGTGTGTATTTTTTTATTTGTTTGGTAATTCAGAAAAGAATGAACAGTACGACGGAGAACACACTCGAAATGGGGGAAAAAGAAAGAACGAAAAAAGGTTGAAGCCAACAGCCTGCTTTGCCTGCCCCGGTCGCCTGCGTTTTCGGTTTTCCATTTGGTTGAACCCCTACTGCTGCGATTTATTGGTGCCGTCTCTTTCCCTCCTGCTCAGCACACTTCCACTGAGCCAAGCACAACCACACACGCGTACACGTACACGTACACTCACCACTACGAAAGCGTAAAGATGCACATACGTGTCTATTTTGAAGTGAAACATTAGGCGGCCCTTACATGCGTATGTGTTTGTGCTTCTTTCGTTGTGTGTGTGTGCCGTGTCAGCGGTAATTATTATCAACAATTAGGTTGCGAGATGCACCAACACAAATGCTCACCATGGCAACAACAAAACAGGGCCCTATATACATACACAACGATGGAAGGGACAGTGCGTGGGGTAGTGTGAAGCGCAGCCATTATTGTGCGTGTGTTTGTGTGTATTTTTTGTCTCTGTTTCTATTGAGCTTCGATACGTCAAGCAGCAGCAGCAGTGCGTAGATGCATGCAAGGGTGTGTTAGTGTGGGCGAAGCGTCTTTTTTTTGTTTCTTTTCTGTGTGTGTGGTGGAAAGAGACACTAATCGCGCACTGTTTTTGTGTGCGAGCGTGTGAGTGTGTATGTGTGCTCTGGTTGAAGCAGCGGGCAGCAGCATTTTTTTTTTCGCTTTTCTATTATTTCCGAATGACGTTTGTTATTCTTTTTGGTGTGTGACGTGAAGCGCGCGCGCCTTCGGGGAAAAGGTATTGGAATTCGTGTGCGGCGCACAATATCATCGGAGAACGATATCATCCTCCACCACACACACACACTAACGACGCAAATGTGGAATGATTGTGTGTGTGCGAGTCTGTGGTGTATGGCGAAAAAATAATATACAAAATAGTGCATATTTTTGGTTTGCCCTTATCTTCGTCTTCGAAATGAAAACTTCACGAAAAGCAACAAAACATGGTGTAATGTGTTGGGACGGATTATTGTCAAGGATTATTGCCTTCAAAGAATAATAATTAAATAAAATGTAACCAACTATAATCGAACATATTGTATTTTTTCTCTTTTTTTGCAGCCATTTGACTTCCCGTTGAATGTTGTTGAGCCCATCAGGACGTTTGTACGCGTGTGTTAGTGTTATTTGTAAAAGGAAAGGAAAGGAAACAGAAAAAAAGGTGGAATCTACCGTAACCGTTGTGTGTGTGTTTGTGTGCGTGCGGTTAAACAATCGGCAAACCAATAGAAGAAGGAAGAGTTTCATTCACCCATCCTCATCATCATCGACTGGAAAGTGAGCGGTGTATTGTATGTAGGTGTTTCCCTCTGAGAGTGTGTGTGCGTGCGCGTGAGAGTGAGCGAATCTCACGAGAGCAAAAGAGTGAGAAGGAAAAAGCGTCTGCATGTGTGTCGGTGTGTGTAGCGCAGTGTATAGCAGGCCGTGTGCGTTGATTGCTATCGGTCAAAATCGATCCTAATCGGTCCCTGCGTCGTTTCGTCTCGTCGTATCGTCCCTCAGGACGCAACCGTGTGCGTGTGTGTGTGTTTGTGACGCGCGTTTGTGTGTCCTGTTCTGGGCTGGTGTGCTGTGTGAAGTGATTGTAGTAGAGCCGGAAGCCAACAACACAACCACGGAGAGTGAGCGTGTGTTTGTTGACATGTTGTTGCAGTAAGGAAAAGGATCTGGCCAATTCCCCTCCATCCACAGCCCCGATCTGAAGAGAGTAACACAACTAACACACACACACACAGGCACGGGAGGTGCGATTGTTTCGGATTGTGTGTTGTTGTTGTGTGCCAAGCACCGAGCGGGAGGGCGGCAAGAAAGTGCCAACGGTGGGGCCACCCAGCTGATCGTCGGTAGTGTGAGGATACCAAAAACCTCCGTGTATGCGTGTGTGTGCGCGCGCGTGCTAGTGTGAGATTGTTTGGTGACACAGCTCGCCGTGTGTGACGGTGCATCGTTTGAACGGAGAAAGAAGAAGAAGATTGCGACCAAACGGATACCACGGCAAACAACAACAACTACTACTAATATATCTTAAAGACACCAAACCGTACCACTCCCCTCCCCATCCATCCCACCCACGCTTAAAGGAGGCAGCACGGAGCGTACGGGGAGCATCCTTACCACCCTCACCTTCACCACCACCATCATTGCGCTTTGGTGAAGATGTACGCGAAAGGCAAAGGGACGGCGGTGCCGTCAGATGCACAAGCTAGGGAAAAGTGAGTATTTAATGTGTTTTTCTCCTTCTTATTTTACTAGTTTTTCTTCAAACTTTTTGTTGATTGTATTGACACAGTTAGATCTCTTGAAATAACGTAGTTTTCTTTTACTTTACCTTGTACGGTAACTTCTTCTTCTTTTGACTCAAGGCCTGCTTGTACCACTGCTTGTGGGCATGGCTTTCAGTGACTTATTGATCCCCCCATAGCAGGATAGTCAGTATGGCTACGTATGGCGGGCACGGTCCATTTGGGGCCTGAACCCATGACGGGCATGTTATTAAGTCGTACGAGTTGACGTATGGTCACTACTTGAGTGGGAATCGAAATAGGCGCTGACATTTCATCTTTGATATTCAAATTGAACGTTAGTTCTATGTGTTCAAACTCAAAGAACTGCTGTTCAGAAGCAAAGACGAAGTCCTGTTTTTTAAACACGAATTATGCAATCAAAATTTTAATTATTGTAAATAAGAAAAAACAATCGTTGTTCAGATTCTGATATTCTGATGTTCTGATATCATGCCTCTTCTGTCCTTTTTTGAAAACGTGAAAAAGTCACGAAATAAGTGAAACGTTGGGAGTCAAAACTAAATTCGTCTCAATTTAGGATCTTCAATGTATCCAAAAAATGACAATAATTTTGTATTAAAATGCCTGATATGTCGTTCGATCATGAATAGCACAAATTTGGTTACTTTTGCTGATGAAGTACTCGCACATACATTTCCTAAAAGTCTGTAACTTTAAGGAAGATCGCCAGATAACTCCAACTAGTGATTTGTGGACTCAGCCATGATTCTGATCCGACTCTGGCTATAGTTAGTCCGACTCCGGAACCAAAATCGGAACCACTAGTTCCACTAAACTCGTCCAGTAGCTTGGAGTCGTCCAGAGCCGACAGAAGTCGAAGTCTTTTAGAGTCGTTCAGAGTCGATTGGAGTCAACTGGATCCGTCCGGTGCAATGTTCTTGTGATCGGGAATTCCATTTCGTTGTGTTTTGTCTTTCATTTTGCGTGTGCATTTCGGGTACAGGCCGTTTTTTTCGAAGACCGACTACCGGTGACTCCGTACGACTTCCACTCCGAACGACACCTTGTGAGTCCAGGTGACTCCGGGCGACTCCAGACCATTCGGAAATACTTTGGATAATGCTGGGTGGAACTACCTTCCGGAGTCGGATCTTATTCGGATCTCCCGATTATTGCCAACTTTACCTATCTCTAACTCCAACAACAAATTGGATAATACTTGAGAGAGTATCTAAGGGTTGTTCTTGGAGACTTTTTTAAGATTTTTTGATGTTTTTTTTAAATAGTAAGTTCGTATCATTACATATTGTTGGTTTTAGTATTTTTTTTCACGATTCATTGACAATTTATCAATGTTTTGGGTCCAAATTGTCGTGAAACTGTCAAAAACCCAAGAATCTCTGTATAATTTCCTAGATCAATTCCATGTATTTGGACCTAAAAGATCCATTTTGAAATTATAGAGAAATCTAATATTTTTTTGGTATATTGGTTCAATTCTATCTTTTGATCTATCATTTTATCTCTAAATCGTGTAGTTCCTGTTAGTTGTAATACACTTGAAAACATGATCATCCTTCCATAATCGTTAATTAAGACCCAGAAAAGGACACCCCACTTAACTTATAATTTATGTATTTCATATTTTTATGTCCTACAAGATATCGTCCTGAAGGAAAAACACGTTTTTAAATAGCTCCAGTCGTAGCTCGTAAACCCTCACAGTCTCTCCAGCCAGCGAAAGGGCGCGCGTTTGCGTCAAGATTTATGGCAAATCATTCCCTTTGTTAGTTCGATCGTCGTTCCATCTTTACCGTGTGTGCCGAGACAGAAGACACGCAGAAACACATAAAAAGCACACACTGCAGGGGGATGTGTGTGCAAGAACTTCTCATCGACCATCACACACTCACACACGATTCACTCCTATCATTAACCGCGCGCGCATATTCCTCAACCTTGAACGTCTGGTTGATTTTCTTGCCTTCCTTTTTCGTTACTTCTTTTGCGGGTCCCTCTCTTTCTCTCTGTGTGCACGTATGCTTGAATGATCTGTTCCGTCGATCGTTGCTGCTGGTGCTGTGCTGCTTTCTGGTGGGGTGTGTACGCGATCGTATCATGTCGTCGTTTTTTTAACCTCTTCAAAAAATCCGTACAATGTTGAAGGAAGGTGTTTGAATGTCCATTTTATTGGCGTACGCGGGCATTTTCCAATAATGAGGTCTTACGAAGGTTCGGTTTTGTTTTTACATGGATTGAGGAATTCAAATGATGTTTGCCAAAACACCCGATATTGGGTTTGGACCTGCCAAACCATGTGCCGTATCGGTTATGACAAGAAAGAGCTTTTGAAACATATCTGTAGTTATTTTTGTTTTATGTCCATTATAAATATTCAGTAAAATTTATACTATACTATAAAGTAAAGCTAGTATCGAATGAGATGTCTAAAATCATACCCCATTTTTTTTGTTTGGAAAATTGACGTGTAACAATGGTTTTATTTTCATTTGCTTATATGGGAATATGGGGCAATATGGGCATGATATGCAGCTGAATTATGATTTAAATTTTTTTCTTTGTACACAATTAATCTTTCATCATTCTGTGCTTTTACTGTTCGTCTATGAAGGAACATGATCACAATCCTTACAAAATGCAAGTCAGTGTTTCTCTTGTTTTAGCGCATCTAAGCTCTAAGCTCGATCTCCCAGTTTTGCTCCAGTCGAAGCATTGTTTGGGGGATTTTACGATACTAGCCTTCTTATTTTGTGAAGGCGGCATATTGTATGCTCCTATGCAAGGTTGTTCCATATCCACAGCGATGTCTGACGTTTTTGGATTAGAAAGCATCTCTGTCTCTATCTTTTCTTTATACTAGTCAGTTTCATTTAACGGAGTTTGACAGTTGACGACTGAAATCATGCCAACACTCCATAGATAATCATGCGACAAGCTTTCTTAAGGCTTTATATTTAGATTCTATCAGCCTGAAAATAATGTTAACAATCGTCGAATGGTTGTCGCTGGCTCGATGAGGTTAGGTTCACACAAAATTTGGCACTAACTCACCTATTTTTGTCTTTAAGACGGTAGTAAATCGTTAATAAATTACAAAAATTAACGTAATGTCTGAAACTGTGTGCTTCAAATTTATCAAATCTGAAGTTCAGCAGTTAATAATTTCATTGATAGAATATAAAATGCAATCATTTCTTTGCCAATGTAGAAAATTGCAATGAAGTGTAAAAAGTTGGCGTGTATTTTCAGGTGTAAACAATGGCTTTAGTATCCATTAAATTTCCTTTTTTTTACAAAAAAAAAAACAACTAAACTACTCGGTTTTTGTAGTGTTTTCATCATTTCAAACTACAGTTATCATAATTCTGCTCAAGTACCTTGTAAATCTATCATGATTATTACAAGAGTAAAAAAAATTAGAGACTTAGAGACAAAAATTGATGCATTCAGTCAAACATTGTTTGAAAAATATTATAACTCATTTCATATGGCGGAACGCGCAATTGTCCAACTGGGCATGGAAAACACAACACAGATGATGAACATTGTTCTAATGACAGGTTGAAAGCTTTCTGGTTGGTGTCTTTCAATTTATCCCATCTCGTGCAATAATGCTTGAATAATCGGTGTCCATTTCGCCCCGTGTTCCCACTCTCTTCAAGATTGTATGATGGAATGAAATATTTTTTATTGAATATTTCAATTGATTATTATTAAATTGATATATTTTAGAACGAGTACATAAATTAGAGTATAGTTTACAATCAAAATTGAATCAGTTAGTAAATTCAGTAAAAAAAGTAGATGATTTACTCCAAAATAAGGTTCAAATAGTTGTACTCGGCTCAAGACGGGCTGCATTGAACAACCCCGCCGGTTCACCTTCTTCGCTTATGTGATTGGCGCCCAGAAGCAACCGTAATCCCTCTTCCTCTCTTCCCAGCTGTTTCGCGAGTGGTTTTAGTGGTAGCCGGCACCACCCACCCCCCATAGCTAGTTTCATGTGCGCATTATTGTCTGTATTTGTGGATCCTCTCCCTGGACGTCCTAAAAATATCCCTTCATTTCTTTCTTTTATTTTATTTCGCATTATTTCCATTTTCTCACTTCAACGGTCTCGTTCGTCCCTGTGGTCGCGCAAAAAAAAGTAATGACGTAGAAGATATGGCGCTGTAATGTGCGCACACACATACACACGTCCAACGGTGGCGGGTGATGGTGGTCGCTCTGTTCAGTTATTTTTTGTGTGTTTGTTACTGAAGGAATTTCCCTCGGACAGGGCGAAAATGGAAGATGGTATGTGGGAGTGGGATGAGAGGGAGGGAACGTATCACACGGCGGCGGGGTGGTGTGTTGTGTAACGGTCATGAGCCTACCTTTGCGTTTTGTTCGCCAAAACGTGTGTTTTGTAACCATCTCCTCGTGTTGGCAACCCAAAAGTCACATCACAGTCGGCGTGTGACACACACAAACACACTCACACGCGCGTTGAATGCGCTTGCCAACACTCCGGTTGGTCCTTGGCGAATGGCCATACGAGCAGATCTTAGACCTCGGACGAGCGTGTGTGTGTGGGGACAGCGGGGCGTTTGGGGCAGCTTAGAAAGGCGTTTTGTTTACATCGCGGCATTCACTGCAGCGAAAGAAACTCCTCCTTCCCCTGGCATCCCTCCTTGCATACGGATTGTGTTGTACATGGGAGTGTGTGGAAGGCACTTGTGTCTTGTCTTGCCGCCGCTCGCACGATGACGAAGACGCTTGGAACAGTGCGTGTTGTACTTCAGCCCAGTATCTCCCGCAAATGGCATGGATTGCAACATATTCGCTGTCACCCTCGCACGACGCAATATGTGCTCTTCGTCTCTTTCTCTCTCTCTCTCTTTAGCTCGGTCTGTCTCCGTTGGGTTGCCTGGACTGTGGACGAATGACGACGACGACGACGACGACCTCGGACCATATTGCGCTTGTTCGAATGTGCTCTCGACTATTCGGTGCGCGGCGGCAACACACACGACGGACAGCACCACTAGGCGCTGCTGGGGCTGTGTTGTTGGCCCCGAAGAGCGGCCCCGGAGTTTGCCGATTCTCGATCGATAAACAAACGCCTTCCCTTTCTGGCCACCCGTATCACTCACCACCCCAAAGACACACTCGTCACTGGCCACGATGTGAACGGACGGCCAAAACACGGTGATGCAGCTTTTGTTTTACTTACCTCTTTACCTTGAGGTCGGACTCTCTTCACTTCGGTCTCTCGTGGCTTCTTATTTTTTAAGCGCTTTAAATCTATTTGTTAAGAAGAACTCTGTTTCTATTTTGCAGAACTTTTCAGCGTGAAAGGGAATAGATTATTCCCTTTAGGCATTGTAATTTGGCATTTCTCATAGAATGAGCAGTTCAAATTCTGTAATTTACGAACTGCAACAAAAGTTCCATATACTAATAAGAGATTCCAAATCGTTTTACTACTACTCTTTTGTGATTCAATTCACTTCTATCTTACCATGAAGTCTTATGATTCACTATTTCGGAAAATGATCACTCCAAAGTCTAAGCTGCCTAGTGACTCAATGTGAATAAAATCGCAAAATTGCAAAACTTCGTATAAACTCTTTATGTTGAGTTGAATCCATATGCTGACTTGCAGGATTAAACTTTACAGACTGAGCGCACTGGGTCAGATGGGCACATCTCTCTGCAGGCAATCCTACTGATCGATGTGTATCGCCATTTTGAATTTTGACAGCTGTAGAGTTAAATAATTGCATTGCGCTTCCAGTCGTGTTCACCAAATTTTAGCTGTAAAGCATACATTTTTGCCTGTAATGCATCAATTTTGGACGGTGCGTATCAATTTTTACTCTAAGGCACTTATTTTTGTCTGAGGGTCATCAATTTTTGACTGTTGTATGAAATATTTCATCATTTTCACAAGCTATTTGAGTAGATATTTTGCAATAGTAATTTTACATCAGGTAAAAATACAAAAACCGTGTAATTTGATTGTTTCTTAAAAAAGATAAATAATTTTACAAATTCCAAAGCCGTTTTTGTACCTCAAAATACATGCCAACTTTTTTCATTTCGTTAAAACCTCCAAAAATGCCATTATAATTGTTATATTTTGAATTCTATCAATGAAATTATAATCCTTCAACTTCTGGATTGTGTAAATAAAGTGTTAAATTTAAACATGTGTATCGAACTTTTCAAAATTACAAACAATATATTTTGCTGAAACTTTTTGAGCTGAAAATGCAGTAATCCTCTCGGCAAAAAAAAACAGTTGTCTTAGTCATTCAGTTTAGTTGGACCCTCACCAAAATGTTAGCTCGTTTTCTGAAATCGGTGTAAAGCTATTCTGATTTTACTAATTGTTCAGAAATTGGTAGCGATTAAAAATTTACTCTTTTTTAGCACACTACGAACAACAAGTGGGCATCGTGTTCTAATTTGTTGTGGTATTCTGACAGACAGAACAATTTGACAGTATTTTTGATTGCTTCATTTTCAATAAAAATAACAAATAGCAAATATTAGTAATTTTAAATTTTCTTAAATCTCCTGGAATGCCTTTTTTTATTTGGTTAAAACATAAACGTATCCAGTATTTTGTTGTTGTGAAACTCATTAAAATAATGGCAAAAATTCTCAGATTTAGTATAATAAGTAATTACTGCCTCGTTTTCAACACAAAAAAAAAACTTAACTGAAACAGGATGATAAAACTTGCTGTGTGGAGTAACACAGTTTTGTATGCACCAAGAAGAATAACTTTGTGCTGTTGGTACTAGAGAATGTACTACGAAACCATTAGGTCTATTTTTCAAGTATGTTGATTACAGATACTTCTTATCTATGGTTCCGTATTACAAGTACAATTTTCAATGAATTTGCTCCAAAACTATGGTCATGATTGTTGTTGCTGTTAATGACACCTTAGAGTGGCCATGCTCGTCTTAAATAGGGCTATACCAGACTTAAATGTTCTGCTTTGCTCTTTTGAGCCAGTTTCGAAGAATAGAGCGTAAAACCATACGATCCTTTGGTAAGATTCGTTTGAACCGAATGACAGTGATGTCCCAAGGTCCCAAGCAGAGACCAGATCAGAGCAGAGTGTATATAATAATAAAAAGTGTAAGTGTCATTCCCAACGGAGGAGAGGGTTGATCTAGAAGAAAAATCAACCAACCACTCTTGGAATTGTTAAAACCGACACGTCCACACCATTAGACCTAACGGCCATCTTAATGATCGTCTGTCGACTCACCGGAAGCTTGACAATGTTTGAATAGCTTTGAGTAAAAATCAATTAATAGAGTAATGATCTTTTTAGTTTTCCTTTTTTGAGAGTTTTCTTCTAGGTTCAAACATTAACGCTTTGTACTGGTTAATAGGTAACTAGCATAGAATTAATGGGTTCTACAAAAGATTAAAATTGCCCTAATATCCAGTAAGTCGTCCACTGTTTCAAGCTCTCTTGTGAACTAGTTTATTTAAATATTTTAGTATTTTTCCCAAACTAATGCAATCGCTCTGTTGACCAAATTAAAGCGACTACTACACGCCCTATTTGCACGGTTCCCAGACTTTTAAGGTAATAATCAACCTGCCCGCAGAAGAAAAACCTGCTGGCTCCTGAAAAGTCCTGCCGAACGAAACTTTTCCGCCGCCGCCTGCGTGCGCGCGCGTGTGTGTGTGTGTAGTAACAGCAGCTTTTGATGGATCGATTTCCCGATTTTGATCGCACAGAGGAGAGGGAGGAGAATAGACACGAGTAGCAGCATGAGAGAACCTGCAGCGAATTGTTGAGGTGTGTGGGAACGGTTTCGGGAGGTCCTGGCTATCCCCATCTTTCTGCTCCCCTCCCACTTGTGTGAGAATCGATTCCCACCAGAGCATAAGCGCGCACACAATATTTTTGTATTCCTGCGTGTGTCCTCCCCTGCTGTCAAAGAAGAAATCTGTGATTGTGTACGCGCGCGACGCCCTGTGGTGTGTGTGTGTGTGTGTTCCTTCTACCATCCACCCTCAAGCCACCCACAGCACACACCACATGTGTATGCTTATTTGCCTGTGCGTTATTGAATAACCTTTCCTACTCGCGCGAGCCTGTGTCGAAAGATCTGTGGCGGGAGGGCCGTTGAATGAGCGAGCGAGCAGCATTTCAGGAGTCAGTCGGCACACCAATAAACCACCCCGTGCCCACCTTCTGCTCTACCTCATCTTTGTTAATTGTTGCCCCATCTGCTCGTCACCGGCCTCGGAAAAACTATGTCGTGGAACTCACATTTCCCGACGAGACAACCATGGGGTGTGTTGGGGTTAATGAGAGAAGGGAGCGAGCAACCTCCCAAAACACACATGCACACGAAACGGTGCGAGTGTGCTGGTGCTGCCGGTGAGTGACTGGAAGATACATAAATTATGCTGTAACTATCTTCACGCCAGTGTCCTTTTATGTACAGCGCCGTAGCAGGAGAGGGACTGGGCTGATTCTCGCCCACCAAAAAAAAAGGGCGTAAATGGACTCATCCTCCATTCTCGAGAAGGGTGGTATGGTCTAGTGCGCTTCTATGAGTATATACAAAGCTCTCAAGGTGTACATATATTACGCTCTGGGTATATAGCACAGACCTATGCTCCGCTCTCCTCTACGACACATCGAATCGTTTTCTCTCCGAATTTGTGAGAAGTTGAAGCTTTTTTATGGGGGTTGTGGTTTGGTGGAGAGAGCGAGATATGAGAGAAAACATCCTGGCATCCGTGCTCACAGACACATAGAGCGAGGATGCATCCTGACGAACGCTTGCACAAAGGACCACGGCACTGATCGCGGGGAGTTGAAAAAGGAACAGCATAGGAAAAGCAGGTTGGTGTTGAGAGTTCAGAAGTGATGCTCTTGCTCTCCTAGAGAAACGGAATGATGTACATGGGGTGCTTGTTGGGTAGGTTGGGAAGAGGAGTAGAGAGACCTACTCCCTAAAGGAAGAGTAGGGGAGCTGGACAAATATTTCTTTCGTTGGTTTTGTTGGATGTGGAGTTTGCAAAAGGAGAGCGAGAGACACATGGGATGTGCTGTTTGGACAACATCGTTTTGTCGACGTGATGTGGTGGTGCGTGGTGCTGCTAGTAGACAGAGCCAGCCGCCGCCACCACCGTCATCATCATCATCATCATCACCATTTCACCGTCGCCGGGAGGGGGACAGCTTTAATAAGAATGGTAACGAATTTTTCTTTTTAATGCAATTAAAGTTCGCGCTTGCGAAGATGCGTTTTTGGCGGCGGTGCGCGAAGAGCCCGTTTTATGAGCCGATTTTATTTGACGCTGTTTCTGATGGTGGCTGTTTGACCAAAGAAGGTACATGCAATTTTAGAAACGATTGTATTTTGAAATAGAAATTTTACTGTAAAGCTATGTTAATGGCAAAAAATTCGCATAGAAAATGTGTCGCTGCCATGACTGCTATCGCTGGTGAGATACCCCTTTTCAGGATTAAATGAAACAACTATCGAGAAAGAGAGAGAGAGAGAGAGATAAGTGTAGGGCGGGAATTTCCAGTTAGTGGTTGTTGTTGTTGCGAAACGTCAAAACAACTGATAAGATCCCCTTCCCTTCTCCTCTTCTCCTAATTACCAACATTATTTTGCACAGCTGGTTATTGTGGCGGTGGTGTGGTGGTGTTCCGGTCCGAGATTCGATTGTGCGGCGTAAGGAGAAGGTGAATTGCGGATTTGTTTAGACGGCAAAGCATTCCTTCCGTTGGATCATGCTTTTGCGCGAAAAGAACGAAAATTACGGTAATCATTCTCGGTAATCGGCCAACAGGAGGGCGCAACTAGAAAGGAAATAGGCTGGATTAATGATAAAGATGTGTGTAATGATGGCCCTGGGTTTCTAATTATTCATTAGCGAGGAATGCAGCGCAGTGAAGCTTATCATTCGAGATGAAAGTCGTTCTTGAATAGAAATGTTAGCTAGAATGGCTGTTTAAGTGAGCTCTTAAGGTCCATGTGCTCGCTTGATCACTTTAGTCTGCTTTAATTTGCGTAAGGATGAAATTTCTTTATTTGTGGTTTAGATTGCTTTCAAAATCAATTTTCATCTTTTGACAGTTCTCAGTCATTTTTACCATTTGTTTAACCAGACGACGGTTGATAGTGTCTGTGCTGTAAACAGAAGCATGCTGGTACATTTTAACGTAGCTCATAATTTGGTAGATTATATTCCTACAATGGAGACTTTTCGACGACAATTTGATAAACTTTTGATATGAGAAATGATCAATGTGAACCTCTTTTTTTGGCGTGATTTGAAATCTGAATAAAATAATCCTGAAAAATGTAGAAATGCTTCTTTTTGATTTTTATTTGAGCTTCATCGGCAATTCATTCGTCAATTTGATACATAGGTCCTAATGCATCGATTGGAACTGATCAGTCAAATGTTTACTGGTCACTAAAAACGGATTAATAACGCTCCAATTCAGTGGAGCCCTCGTGGTGCAGTGCTAAACCCATAGCTACTTGGTACTTGTTGCGTCACATGTCACAAGTTCAAGTCTCAATTTAATCTAATAGTGTGGTATTTCTCAGGACACTTTACACATTTTATCTTGTAATTCTCGATAAAACACACAATGATGAATTAAAACAACGCTATTTCATGCCACATTTCTATGACTTCAATTAACCTAACAATCCAGAAAGAGAACAACACACCGAGAGAAGAAAACATTTTGAAAGCACGTGCTTCTCTGCAACAAAACGGATGTGGAATTAATTATGCTAATAAGAATTATTGCATTCATTAAGTGCAGCGTGTGGACAAAATAAGGTTCATTATTCACGTTGATGGGTCACTTTACCCCGGACAATGATGATATGCGGGAGAGTGTCTCTGATTAATTCTAGCAAACAGATTTTCTGCCCGATTCCTTAGTAATGTGTGCACATACGATTCAATTGTAAATATTTGGTCTAAAGCTTAAAAACGATCATTAGCTTAATTAACGATTGTGCATTATTTAGCCCCATGCTAATCTAATATAGACTTCAAATACTCGTTTTGTCTAGCAAGATGTCCCCACACTGTTAGGTGTATGTCTCCGACCTTTTTTCCGCTCAAGGTCTCTGGCGCTGAATTGCGGCCAGTTGTCTTATCTGCTTTCCAAGCACACACACAATTACATGCACATGTCGAAATGAGTACGCAGCAACAGCGTTTGACGTTAAAGTTCGTAATGACGAGCGCGTGATTTGTGCGAGACTCACACGCTTGTGTGAGAAGCTTTGACGAGCGATGAAAGTGCAAGGGGTGGGTAGTGAAGGTACTTAATATCTTCTATGCTTGCGTTTAATAATGCTGATGTTGCTATTGGTTAGCCGTGGACGGTCCCGTCTTATCAATCCCGCTGCTGCGCGAGAGAGAAACAGAGAGAAGGCCTTCGCTGTGATAAGCAATAGCGGCGGCGCTCTCCCGCCCTCCCGGAACACCCTTCAGTCACCCCATATCCGGTAAAACCCCAAGATATGTGACGATGTTAAGACGAGGCATAGAATAATAAACAATTTGCTGTGGTCGATGTTATGAACGAACTTTTCTTGCTGCGGAGATGCAATTGCGTTGTTGTTGGTTGACTGTAAAATCTCTAAAATACGTCCAATTTTCAATGAAAATCGTTCAAAATGCTTGAAATTTGAATCTCTTTTATTACTAAATATTTTAACTAAAATAAACAACAGTATAGGAGAAAGCCTTGTGGGTTGTGTGGTTGAGCAACACCAATAGTCAACCCGTTGAAGGCCAAATTTGAACATTGAGCGTAAAAAATTTGCCCCATTTTTTATCGGTTCTGTGCAATCGGTTCGCAAGATAGCTGTGTTTCCTAGAAATATGGTTTTCGATGTATTTTTTTTCCAGTTAGTTTGCTTGTTTGCTGCATACATGTTGAAACCCAGTTCTCGGCTCCTCCAAATATGTTCGATCGTGCGGTTTTTTTTTTTGGATGAAGTTCACTGGATGCCGAGAGTTTCTTCTCCACTGTACGTGTGTTTGTGCATACATAGAAGCTTTTTATGTACGCTTGTGGGGGTTATAACAGTGTGTATGCACAGGTGAGAAGCAGCAGCAGTACCAACCGCCTCCAACAACGCGCACAAGAACACGCTCCGGTGGGGCCCAGACTGTGGCGCGAAAAATAAGACGCGAAAGCTTCTCGGATAGTGTGCAAAAATAAACCCATATTACGTATCGCCAATGGGGTACGTAAAACAAGCACAGCAGCAGCAGCAGCATCGAGTATCGAAATAAAAGCAAAAACCTTCCACCCGTCCGCCACCGCCGCCCCGTCACGCATCATCGTTCCGTAGATCGCCCAAAAACCTGTTTTACTTTTCTCTTTGCTGCTGCTGCTCCCTTCGTCTTGAGCGCGCGCGCGGCACGATGTCTTGCGTGTTCTTCTCCGGGTTTTGTTGGGAGATTGACTGGTTTCTTAGCGATGGTTTTTTGTTGCTGCTGCTGCTGCT
Source organism: Anopheles merus (assembly GCF_017562075.2). Taxonomy (NCBI): domain Eukaryota; kingdom Metazoa; phylum Arthropoda; class Insecta; order Diptera; family Culicidae; genus Anopheles; species Anopheles merus. Next base: position 11,819,336 of record NC_054085.1, read on the forward strand.
GCTGCTGCTTGAGTATGACCGCTTTTTCTTGATGACCGATCGTCATTTTCATTGCGACGATCGCGCGCCACGTCCATTCCACCACCAAACTGAGTGTGGCTTCCTGGGGCCGATCATCTCGGGCTGATTTGCGATCCAGGCGCAGACTGCGATGTGATGGTAGAAGTGAAGTGGCTTAACGACGCGCGCGACTGTGAGCGGTAGACAACGTAACTCAAAATCTGGCGCATTTTAAGCTTAAGACTAGCGTCAGGGGTGGAGATTGTTTAGTCCAGCAGAGAGCGGTTGGTGATGAAATAAATGTAAAATGGTAAAATGACACATTTTTGGAGCATTTTTTTTGTTGGGTTAGAAACTACAATAAATGTTTTAAATGTAGTGCGTATACTTGTGAATGCATTTTTTTGTTTATCGAATGTACCAATTTTTATTTACATTTTTTGTTATTTATCCAACATTTTCATCAATTGTGACAAGCCTCATCTTCATTCAGATCAATGGGTATAAGGTGGATTATCATTATTATCGGCCATTAGCACTTCCTTTGCCGGTTGGTGAAATGGTCGAGCGTTTTGACAGCTCGGCATTGTATACAGATAGTCGCCGGATCGACTCCCGTGTAGTTTTGAGAAATTTGTTCTGCTTTTTTCCTTCCATACAAGTGTTGAACAATGGCAAGACCAAGAAGACAATTGTTGTTCATGCTTGTTGTTGTTATCATACATGCATACATGCATATGGCATACATGTGTATATGTGTGCGTATAATTAAGGAGGAAAGTATTTACTATTTTTGGGTGGATTTCAGGGCATAGTCGATTGTTTAAGCTCTGTTGTTTGGTATAAATTAATGTATGTAATGCCTTTTGAAATTGAAGCTTGTAGCATCATTAACATCATAATCATTAACAATTAAAACAATTAAAATAGATATCAATAAACTTATTCTTCTTTTTAATGTCAACGCCCAGTGGCAGTCACGTAACGGTCCATATACAGGTTTAATAAGACTTATTCCTACGAATGGGTCCGTATTCAAATAGAACCAAGACATCCGGCCTTTAGAGGAGCAGGCTGTCCTGACCAGTTCGAGACACTAACTAGCCAGAATGTGTTATTTTCCTCACCACAATGTAGTTCAGTCTTGATCTAACGTTTTTAATTATTTCCTGGATATGTTGAAATTGTCTCAATCTTCTTTTATAAAAAACATCCCTTGTCTCCCTGATCGATCATCATGGTCATTTCGAAAGAGTGTTTTTTGTTCCTGTACCCGAGCGATTGTCCTTCGCGATGTGCTGTCCAAAGAAGACGATGACAGTAAATCGTTCCGGCGAAGGAAGCCATCGTTCCATGGTTAGTGTACTGTGCTGCTCCGGATGCGGGTTGATGCGGCTCCTTCTCTGCCAACGTGTGATGGGTATTTCTCCTTTAATTGGGATTTTTTGAGCTGGAAAAGGGATTGATGATCATCCCACCTTCCCCTGTAGTACGAGGATTGTGTCTGGATGGCGACCCTCCGCAGGCAGGCACCAAAGCGCGTCCATCGATAATGTCTTATCCAGGTGTGGTGGTGATAGTGGTGCTGCATCACTTCCTTCCTCACCCAGAGACTTGACGCGAACTGCGTGAAACTGTGAGATAACGAAGGATAATTATGTATTGTTTTAATGCGTTGATTTCTGTTGATCTGCTGTAGCTAGCTTTCCGTAGCCACATCTCCCTTTCGTAACACTTTTCCGTAGTTGACTTACATCTTACTTTACCGACAGTTTAAGCGGCCGATTTCTCTCCAACCGTTCGATGTTTGACTAATTCTTTTCCGTTTTCTTTCTTCCCTCTCGCAGAATTGCACTTTATGTATATGAATATTTATTACACGTAGGAGCATCGAAAGCAGCACAAACATTCTTATCGGAGGTAAGTAAAGCAGCGGCGAAGAAGATGATGAGACACGGTGTGATGTGTGATCGTCGTGGCCGGCTCGTACATATGCTCTGGATTTTTGTGAAAGTCTCGTGCGTTTGATTGTGATCCAAATCCAAGCACAGAACAGTGACGGATGGCGACACATCTCGATGGTTGCTGCCATTTACCTCTTGATCCTTAATTTTTTTTTCGCTTTCTCTCTCTCTCTCTCTCTCTCTCTCTCTCTCTCTCTCTCTCTCTCTCTCTCTCTCTCTCTCTCTCTCTCCCTTCACATCAGATACGATGGGAGAAAAACATCACACTAGGCGAACCACCGGGCTTCCTGCATTCGTGGTGGTGTGTCTTCTGGGATCTCTACTGTGCGGCACCGGAGCGACGGGACACCTGCGAGCATTCATCCGAGGCCAAAGCATTTCATGACTACGTAAGTATATTTCGGGAGAAGTTAAGTTGCCACCTTCACGATCTACCGTTCTGATGCACACAGCACACAGCACACGGTGTTAGAATCTGTTGCCGGAGGGACTTGTCGGTAGTTGCAAGTTCCCGTCTTTTTAGGCCCGTTAGGAAGTTGTTCGTCAATAGTAACGTTTTCCATCCCGACCGGGCCCTTCGTTGTAGTCATTAATATTACACAGCGCTGTATGTGCTTTCTCGTTCATTCGTGCTACTACCTCTGTGCGGCGGCGGCGGTGATGATGGTGCTGGTCAACCGTTAGAAAGCTAGGAAAAGCGAACGAAAAACTGTAAATTTCTCCAATGCAAAGATGGATGTAACGGCGCGGTGTGAAATGAAAAAGATTGGAAATGGAGCGCGCCCGTCCGGCCGCCCGCGACGAGACACACATAGAGGATAGTGTGTGTGTATGTGTGTGTGAGAGAGAGAAAACGAGAGACTAAACACACAGAGGGAAACTATTATTGTGTTGTCGCGGTAGTGCAGCGATTTCGAAAGCCCACGAATAGTGTGTGCTCTCAGCCCTGCTGCACATCGGGAACGGTAGAGTTCATGTCGAGCTGCAATTGAGGTCATTTGGGTTGAAGAGATGACGACGACTGGTGTACTTGAGGATGAAAGCGTTCAAGAGAATGACGATAAGTTTTTGGAGATCCCCTTTGGAGGGCGACAGGCGAAATTTCAGTTTTCAAATACCTCTAGAGGTCTTCAATTGATGTCCAAGGGGTTTTGAGAGTAGTCCTGCGGATGGTTAAAAGATGGTTCAAATATTGTGGCATAACTTCTGAAATCGCCGGCCTGCGTGAGACAGAGCGCCAAAGGAACCTGTCCGAAACCGAAACTCATTGCTACTCTGGCCTGGCTTTCGTGGTCTGCCGAGATGTCCAATCGCGAACTTCTCTTTATTCCGGAAAATCAAAATTTAGGATCCAAATCTTCGATCGCGTGTGGTTAACGACATCCTTGAGAATTCAGCAATTATTTAAAAAAAATTCAACTTCCATTTTCCACAGCCACAGTCTTTCCCGTCTCGTTCTAACCATTTTCTGTGTTCTGTTACGCATTTTAGGGTTTCGTGAGTTCAGGGTACGGAGTGAACGGAATAGCACACAATGCCGGCCCGGCACCGAGCCCACTGGGACAGTTACCACCAAACGAAGGCATGCCCGGCGGCCCGATGGCACCTTCAGGCTTCTTTCCGGTAAGTTACCATCCTCCCTTCTCCACCCCTCCCCCCAGTCACCATTTCATGAGGGCCGGGGGGATTCATTCTACTCCATCCCACCACCACCACCACCACCACCACCATCCAGCCAACCACCAGCCACCCTATATCGTCGCCCGTTTGCGCGCGCCCGTTCACCATAACCATTTTCACGACATATGGAAAATACACAGACTCACTCACACACACACTATAATACCGCTATCATTCTTAGCAGGGTTGCAACACACTCCTAAGTGCAACATAGGTGGACCACATCCACACACATACACACATTACAAGAACTAAAACTGAAGAAGAAAAAGTCAAAATTAAATATCGTTACGATATGTGTGTGTTTTTTTTGTTGTTCGGGAGTCGCGTCTTTCCCGTTGTGTGCCATATGTGTGTGTATGTGTATGTGTTTGTGGCAAGGGATGATAACGGTGTGCTGCTGCAGAGTAATGTAGATCCCCCCTTGCAGTGTATGTGTGTTGCTTATTCGCTAAATCATATTTATGGTGTGGTCCAATATAACACTATCGGTTGCACCTATCGCTGCTTTTCATTTACTATTATTGCTATTAGAATCTACTATAGCGAGAGAGGGAGAGTGAGAAGGCGATTGGTCGTTTGCCTTTAGCACAATTGTATTGTACAGTGAAGGAAATTGCTCCCTGTTTCATATGCATGGTGTAGTGAAACCCGTTGTGTTGTGTTTAAATTTCCTATTTTACCTTTTTCGTTTTCATTGGCACGGTTAATTGATTGCATTTACCCATAAATTGGATAGTAGATAAGAAAAATGTACATTCTATTTAATGCGATTTCCACTAGAATTATATTGTAAATATCTCTTAAACTCGTATAGCTTTACACTTTCCTATTCAACATTTGAAATTTAATGAAGTGGAATCTTATTAGATACTTTTGTGTGTTATGTTTTGTTGTAAATACTGTTTCAATTGCAACAGTTGCAAAGCTTCGATATTAACTTCATCCTTCAAACGATTTATTTTTATACGAATGTCACTTTTGATTCACACGCATGCAAATTATTATGTTTGGTTGTTCTTTTTTGTTTTCCTATAATATTTTAATGTAGAGAGTTGCATTTTGTTTCGTTGATCTCCTCTCTCGGTGTGTTGTGTGGCTCTGTTTTGTTCTATTTTAGCAGTTGTGTTTGCATTTTCCACTGTGCGTGTGGTTTTCTGCCCGCTCACTGGTACGTCCATTACTTGTATTGATGCGTGTTTTATTAGTTTCCCTATTCTTCCCAACACCACCACCACCCACCCACCCACTACCTTCCCTCGCCCCTCTGTTTTGCGTGTTTCGTGTCTTTTTCTTTCTCTTTTCGTGAATGTGTGTCGTTATTACTGATTATTTTTGCAGAACTCCTCCATTAGGCCATCACAACCTTCACACCCTAGTAGTCAGCAGTCCCCACATCCACAGCCTCCAAACTCGCATGGACAATTGATGAGCGGTCAGGTTAGTATTTAAAAACAAAACAAAACAAAACAAACAAAAAAAAACTACGTCGAATGTCCTACTCCCAACCAGCCCTCTTCCCCGCTGCATCGTTCCCCGTCCTTTCTGACATTCATAAAAGGAACAGTGTCAGAGTAAAAAGAGATTGTCGTTTTGTCTCTCAATAAAAATTACGTTAAAATGGATATGTTAAAATTGGTCTAATATAAGACACTAAAAATAAACATAGAACAGGGGAGATATGACCGCAAAAGAAAACACATGCATGTGCACATCGGGGAAGCTGCCTCCTGGAAGGATTCCCTTTGGCCCGGGAGAGTAACGTAACCGCCAATTTGCAGACAATGCTTCGTCGTCCTATGCCCCTCACTTGGATTATCATAATTGCATTGGTACTAATTCACAAGAATCATTTTGTTGTGTAACATTGTACATTTCACCCCCCCCCCCCTCTCTTCCCTCATCTCATCATCGCATTGATCATATGGTGTGGTTATCCCATTTATTTATTTTTTTCCTGTGTACACAGTTTTGGTGTCTTGAAACCATCGCTAGAAACTGTTTTGGAATTCGTCCATTTGTTTGTTCGTTCAATGTGTATCGCTCGTTTTGTGTTGTGTTTAATCTGTATGTGTTTAACTGTTTCGTTGTTGAGAATGAATGATGCACAAATGTATGTGTGTTCCGTGTTCCGTGTTGTGCTGTGTCTATAAATGTTCAAACTATCTATCTATCTCTGTTCTTTGGTAGTAAACTAAGTATTTTCTACATTGACACACTCACACACACTCATACATATGCATATGAGTTCATTTTTCCAACTACTCCAAGCAAACATAAAAAAAAAACATAACTATCGTTACGTTGCGTTACGTTGCGTTACGTTACACTGCGTTGCGTTACGCTATAAAAATTAGTTGTCGTTTCCTTACCATTTTTTTTGCCTGCTTGTGTTTCCAGTGCTCTGTCTCTCCTTTTCTATGCCTAAATGTTGTGTAATTTTAGTTGTTCCCCTGTCCGTCTGTTTCCTCAATCGATCCTCATAGTTCATGGGTTTTATGTTACGCGTGTGTGTTAAAAATTGTCCTTTTTCATCGTCATCGCTCAAAATTTTAAAGATAAAATGTCAATTTCCACTTAATCATTAAATAAAATAAAATTTGTGTTTGTATTTTTTACTCAAAAATAATTGTTGTTATCCATCCATTCTTATCAATCATTAAACACGCACACACATTTGATTTAATCAAACAGAAACGTTGGAAATAGAATGCAAAACAATAACTACATCCAACCGAATTTGTCATACTTTTTTATCTCCATTTTCTCATTAAACAACATGACTACGGAGGGAGTTTGTCTTGCTCATAAGTGCATTAATGGTTATGTCCATCTTTTCTGGAACATTCATCACATCATCGCCATCAATTACGGGCTACGGCTGGATCGCAAAATAATGTTTTTAATAAAATATTTGTTTTGTTTAAATTGCAGCCGTTCATGGGTGGCCCCCGATATCCACCAGGACCCAGGCCGGGAGTGAGAATGCCGCAAGGAATTGGAAACGATTTCAATGGTGTAAGTATAGACGTGTGTTATGCACAGCTCAACTTGGCATGCAAATTGCAGTTTTACTTATACATGTTTCGCTTCTTCATTTTAGCCCCCCGGACAACCAATGATGCCAAATAGTATGGATCCGACGCGGCAAGGTAAGATCATTCTGGGCCTCCATTCCTTTCTCATTGTCCGGTAGCGTTTTAAATGGATACGATCATTTAGTGTACCACATTACACACACTCTCTTCTCTCCACCAATTACAAAAGAGTGATATTTTACACCCCCCTCCGAAGCGACTAGATATGATCCTCTCCGGTCCGCCCTGTCCGCCCTTTATTCTTCCTCCTTGTCTCTCGAGACAACACCCCGTAGTATCGCGCTTTACTTCTTCATACAGTTAGAATTTGTCTAAATGAAATACTAAGATCATCAATATAATTGTAACAATTTTGATGCCGATTATTGATTGCAAACCAATACAGAAATGATCGTGCTTTTGGAGATCGTGTTTACTTTCTTTATCGCCTCCTTCCCTATCAAGTCTCTCTTTCTTTCTCTCTCTATAACTTCCAAACAAACATTCATTGTTACGTAAAAGTGATCGAAAAGCAAATATTCGAACCAAAAGCGTTTAGTTTTGTTTACTTTTTTTGCCCCATTTTCCTACATCATACGTAACCTAAAAAAACTCACCACCCCACGGCCCTTTATTTAGCTGCTTGCAGACAAAATTTTTCGTTTGCTCTGTTGTTTTTTTGTTTTTCTGTTCCACCAGTTATTATGCAGTCGCCGTCACCAGTCGTCCCTCTACCCTCACCGTTCTCTTTCGATTTTGTCTTTGGCATAGTATAATACGTTGAGTTCCAATTGCAAAACACCTGCAACCACCCTCCTTATATTGGTTTTGAGCTGTGATCCATCACCCCCTCCCCCCCCATCCAATCCCTCTAAGTTATCGAAAGATTTTCCGTTTCTTTTTTACCATCAATCTATTTGCTGCTATCAATGAACTTCGTATTCCATTGATATTCCCAAAAACTCTACTGTCTCTCTCTCTATTATCACTCTCTCATGCTCTCTCTCTAGTTTGCAAAATTTATATCCTATCCTTATGTTTTGCAGTAAAATTATACAACTTTCACTTTGATTTGTCTGGTCCAAGTAATGGGCGTGTATACCTCCCTAGTCGCTCATACTAATAATTTTATTTACATTAAAACTGTGCAAAAATAATATGTTAACCAATTATTTAATGGCAATTTAAATTTGCTTGAAAAGAAAAAAGTATAAACTAAAGAACTCTGGGAATAGGTGTAAAAAGTTTGGTAAAGCAAAACAAAAAAAAAAAGTTAACAAACGGTTACAGCATTCAAATGGTTTCATTAAACGTAGCAAAAATGTAAACAACTCATAAGTGTATAAAACAAACACCTAATCTAATGGATGAAAGAGTACTTAAAAAGAGAAAAACAAACTCCTTTTCTGACTCTCCGAGATCCTCTCACTCTCTCTATCTCTCCGATCACTCTATCGGCCATATACTGTGGGCAAACAGCGATCTACCAAAAACAGTATGCTCAACAATAACCGCTCGCCAGTAAACGATCCTGGCGTCATTTAGTGTACCGTGTTGCGAAACCTCTGTAATAAAATCGAATCAATGTTTTCTTTTGTTCTTTGTTCTCTGTTCAGGTGAAGCTGGAGACTTTGTAGCATGGCAAGGTAGGCAATCTATGTCGCGCTTGTCTGCTACTTAAAACCACCCTGTTTTTTTTCGTTTGTTTGTTTTAGTTTTATTTTTCCTTCTTTATTTTTCTCCCTCCCTCTCTCTCTATCTCTTCTCTCTCTCTCTCTCTCTCTCTCTCTCTCTCTCTTTCTCTCTCTCTTTTGCAATTGCTTTTCTTCCTACACACTCACACACTTTCTCGCTTCTTTTTCTCACCTTTTCTTTCTGTTTTCTTTTCTGTTTCATTCACCTTTCCTGTTTTGTTCTGTGTGTATGTGCGCGCTGTTCTTTTACTTTTTTTAACACTATCCATTATCACTATCTGTGCATTACTTGTTTTGGTTGTTACAAATCATTTCATGTATTTTATTTCGTTTTTTTATGTGTTAAACAAATACTTTGCTCCTACACACATTGCTGTTCTTTCTTGTTTTGTGTATGTCTGTTTTACCTATCCGTTTCCTGTGAGAGTTAGACAAATAGTCACATCGGAGTGGATGTGTCCCCCCTTTCCCCTTTTGAACTATTTAACGCTGCCGCGGTATTTGTTTGAGGCTTTTGTTTATTTGATTTGTTTGTTTTGTCTTTACGTTACCGATCCTGTTGTACACTCTTTACTTTCTTTGAAATAACACACCTGCTTGTACTAATCTTTGTTACTTGTTACTTTGTTACTACTCCTCTTTATTCTTTTTTCTTTTGTTTCCTGTTTTTCTATGTGTTTCATGATTTTATTACAAAGACATTCTCTTTTCTAAGATTGTATGTGCTCTTTTATTGTCTTTTATTGCACCAAATTTTCTTATTCTACTCTTTCTTTCTCATCCTGGTCTGTTCTTCGTCTATTTTTAACTTTTTATCGGAAAGTACATTGAATAGGAGAACAAAATTCAAATTGAAAGTAAACGATTCGGTTTTAAAAGTGTGTAGTTTGTAATGTGGAGAAGCAGGAAGAAGGCAATCAGTTCATGTTGTAAACTTTGGCTCGATCTCCATTCAATGGACTGTTCAATTCAATTGTTGTCTGTCTCCTTCATCTCTTGTTCACTGTTCTATTGTTCCCCTCTATTGCCGTCACCTCAATCGTTGAAACTTTCACATTTTTGTAATGGAATAGTATTTCAGAATGAAACACTGTGTAGATTAACGATAAAGTCCATCTTAATGGTGTTTGATTCAACGACGTGTTGTATGACGGTTGTGTCTCATTGAGCTCTATCCTTAATCTTTCCCTCTATTGCCGCACTCTTTTTTTATGTGTTTTCTCTTCCAATCGAATTCGGTACGCTTATGTTTTTTTCCTGTTTATTTGTTTTGGGAATATCAAAGGTGTGTGCTATGATGGTGAAAGATTTTTAAGCATTTTGAAAGTGATCATGTGATAATTTTTGCACCCTAAATCGGTTTAAGAAATAAATGTCTATATGTGTGTGAGTGTGTGGAACACGAGAAGAAAAATTATCATCTTTTCCCATCATCATCATCATCATCATCATCTGCGCCCATTCGGTTTTTGTTTTATTTTTACATTATCTGTACATAGATAGACAACCTCTATTGCCCTGTTCTCTCCACCCTCTTTGACGCACCTTTCCAGTTTCGTAGTGTTTCGTTGCGTTTCATAAGTTTCCTCTTGCTTTGCTTTGTTTTGCCCTTTCCAGTCATATTTAGCGTTGTCTGTTCCTAATTTTAATGCTTGCAGCGCGCAATTTTTAGCCTAAACAGGAACGAAAAGTTCGGTGTGTTAATCCATATATGTGTTTCTTTTCTCTTCCATCTCTTTTCTTTTCTTCCTTTATGATCATATTGCATCCATCTCCATCATCACCTCACACCCCTCTCTGCAATCTGCCAAAAATTGCATCATTGCAATACCGTCTAATGAAATGTGTGTTGTGATCCTCATTTAAATGTGCTTTTTTGTAATATATTTCATTACGAAATTCCTCGTCGTTTTCTAATGTCATTTCATCCTATTCGTCTTTATCGGTTAATGGCATTTCATCATCCATTGTTTTTTTTAAATATTTATGTCATTTGTTTTGATGTCTCAAAAATGCAATTTATTGATTGTGTTTGGTTGTGATTTTGGCAACATCATCCATCCCCGTCATTTCATTACATGATTATATATACCCACCCTCCTTTTGGTGTGCCACCGTGCTGCTACCATCCTTATGTGCCTCTGTTCCCACCCTTTCCTCTGTAATATGATCGTACAATAATAAAAAAAATACCAATACAAATGTATCCAAAACAAAAACCACACTACAACTGTTCAGGCCCTCCAGGTATGGGTCCCATGAATCCTAGAATGAATCCACCTCGCGGCCCGGGCATGGGCCCCATGGGAGCGGGCACGTACGGTCCAGGAATGCGCGGTCCCCCACCAAACAGCAGTTTAGGACCGGGCGGTATGCCACCGATGGGTATGGCCGGCGGTCGGCCACAGTGGCAACCGAACACGTCATCGGTGAGTTGAGCCATCGCGCTCTTCAATATGAACAACCGGTTATGAATGTGCTTCATTGTTTTCGATCCTCTAGCCGATGAACTACTCGTCGTCCTCGCCCGGCAACTACGGCGGACCGCCGGGACCGAGCGGGCCCCCTGGACCGGGTACGCCCATCATGCCATCACCTCAAGATTCATCCAACTCCGGCGGCGAAAACATGTACACACCAATGAAACCTGTAAGTTGGCAAACATATCGTTGAAAATCACCACAATGTGCTTTCACGATCCCCGCTCATCCTTTCCCGCGCGTGTTGCTCATTTTAGGAATTCCCTATGGTCGGCGGCACGGACGGCAGCGGGCCGATGGGTGGACCGATGGGCCCGAACACGATGGGCGGCCCGGTACTTAATAACGATGGTTTGGACGGCATGAAGAACAGCCCCGCGAACGGTCCGGGCACGCCACGGGAAGACTCCGGCAGCGGTATGGGCGATTACAACCTCGGCGGCTTCGGTGGTCCCGGCGAGAACGTAAGTTTCGACAATTTCTAGTGACCAGTGTACTGCCAGTACCTCTTCGCTCACATTGCCCCCACAACCACAACCCTTCATTTTAACAACATTTTGCAACAACAACAACAAAACAACCAATCGACAACAACCCGCAAGGCTGAATGTGTGGGGTAAAACAGCGACCGACTTTTATGTATGATTTAGTTTACCCGCGTCTCCCCCATCCCACTCAAGTGTGTGTTTGTAGTGGGTCTGCGTCCCGCACCTCCCTCAAATACATATTTTGTGTGCGCTGCACAATGCGAATTATTTTATCACACAAAACATTTCCTAACTGTGTTGGGGAGGTTGTTCCTGTACCGAACTATTTAAATATTATCTCTCGGTCAACGTGAGAAAGGCCGTGTCTTAAAGCTACTAGAATGTTAAACACGTTTTCATTTTTAAATTGTTCACCTTTTCGCGTTGAGATCGATCCGTCACCTTGGGGGAGAAGCGAGTGCACGCACACAAATCGATTAAAAAACAACACTCATCATGTATATTTTAACATACTCACACTATTACTTCATAATGTCACCGAAGGCGGGCAGACGTTACTACTGAAAACGTTTCATGGGAAATTCAGGTGGAAATTTGTCTGTTGTTTTTTTTTAATAAAATTTCTCAGCTTTTTGTGCACATTTATCTTTCCATTTTCTAAACGCCCTTGATTGATTCTTTTCCAAAAGGTTTCACAGTCGGTGAACACTTTTAATGATTTAATAAATCTTTTTTTTAATTTGGGTTGCACCGTCCGCTATTTAGTGGATTTTTAAATGTAAATATAAAACATAGCGTGTGTTTGGTCGAGTTTTGATTTTCCAGTGGATAAATTGTTCACTGCTAAACAAAACTCCCTGTTCAGTTTGCTGCATTTGCGCACTCATTTCAGTGTTTCGGTAATTGGTAATTTTTAATCGCACAAAAGGGTATGAAATTGAATGAAAAAGGAAATTCTAATTTAATGCTGGCGACTGTTGTGTGCCAGTCGAAAAGGAAGGGGTGGTGTACCATTTTAGTAACGGCACTGTCAAGTAACGTTTTGTGTTTATTTTAGATAATTGTAATGATAAAGAAAATCATCTGTTAACTAATATATTTCTCTGTAAGGCCTTCACTGTTTGTGTCCCCTCGATATATATATCGAATCAACAACAACAACAACAACAACAAAAAGAAAAGTTCCCCAATTCATATTAATGAGAGTGGTGCGAGATTGTTGTGTGTGCCTCTATAATAGTAAATTACAGACTGCTCAATCGACAATGGTATGAACATTTACCGGGGCACCACCACCACCTAAACGGGTAAATGTTGGTAGCATTTAATATGTTGAATTTAATGGTTACGATCCGCGATCACACACCACCATTACCACCACCTCTCTTGATAGTAAATTGTGTAAATATAATCTTATAAATATATATCTATATACACTGCGCGCATCTTTATAATTATTGCTGTAAGAAAACAACAACAACAGTCGTCCCTTTTCTATTTTATAGGTTTTGAGGAAGATTTGGTTTTGAATTGTAAAATGAAAATCTCCTTCTCTTCTCTTTATTTTGTTTTCAATTGTCTCTTCAGTTTGAGCGGAACTTTTTTTCGTTATTTCTACTACATCTTAATGTTTCATTTTGGTTACTTTTTTGGTTTTGTTCATGACAACTTGTATGCACCTTTGTTTTCCATTTTTATGTTCAGTGTTTTTTTTTTACCTAGAGCGTTTCGGCACAAATCCCGTTTGTGAGAAGTAACGCAAAGAGAAGAAGTTTTGTCTTTTCACGCGGGACATCGTTATCCATTTAATATCCCAATCTAAAAAAAAAACATCAACCAATGACCTGAATGTACAGAGAGGAATGTAGATATCTCTTCTTAACATAAATAGCTAAACAAAAAAAAAACACAAAGCGGGGGCAACAATGATATTATTTTATGTGGAGCACTATCCATTTGAACACTACAAACAACCAAACAAACAAAACAACAAACAACCTGCACGACAAACGAGCAAGAGAAAGAGAATGCAATTAAAACATGATAAATGTATTTGTGTGTGTGTATGTATGTGTGTTTACTACAACACGACACGTGTACGTGCGTGTGTGTGTTTGTAAAACATGGACAAATAAATAAAGAGAAAGAGAACGATGTTTTCATTCGCCATATTCTTCAAGCGTGTTTGTAAAAGGTAGCCAGATACGACATGCACCGAGCATTGTTAGCAAGCGTTCTAATATGAATTACAAACCATTGTGTAACAGCAGCAGCAGTTGATAGAGAGCGTAATTTGGGCATCAGCATTGAACAATAAGGAGTTAATATGGGGACACGTAGGGATTAAAGTCAAGGGAAAGTAGTTGTAAAAGGGTTAGAAAGGGACAATCAATCAAGCTTTAGAAAACAAATCGTCCAATTATCGGCACTATTTGTTTTTGTGAAAAAGGCTCTTTTTGTTTTTGGAATAGAATATAATTCTAGCAGATAAAATAAACCAGCGCAGCGTAAGCATACACTACTAGCTATTACAGTTGATATGAACGCCACGCCGCGTATCATTTGTGTTTAAAAAGCCGGTTCGAAATAAAGCATACCACACCTCACTCCCTTTATATTGACGCAGTTAATGTAAAATATGTCTCGGCCGTCCTTTTGTGCCCATCCATCTCTCGAAAACGAGACTGTTGCGCGGTTCACAAACTCTACTTCCTAATGGTACTAGAGCCAGAGCAGAAGAGAATGGACACCCTAGTATGACGGAGGAGCTCCCCCAGAGAGATTCTGCAAACGTCCCGCATTTTGCATTGGCATTGGGCGCCAAGTGACTACTCCCTACCAACTCTTCGACGTCCGATGATCGTAAGACGCCTGCAGCAGACTTGCAGCAAAGAGACCCCTGAATGGCCTGAAAGAGGCCTCCAAGTGAAGTATAACAACACTATCGTACGAACCAAACCAAAAAAAAACACCCAAAGGTAGTGGAATATGTTTTTGCTGCTTACACACCCGATGTGCCTGGGGCTACTAGCCGGCCAACCCGGCAGCAGCCTGCCAAGCACACGAACACGTATATTAGCTTTGTCTCTTTTTTTCGTGGTTGATGGTCAAAATTATTATGTGGCTTTTGTTATGGGCGGGTGAGAGGACGGGAGGGCGTGTATGGGGTGGTAATACTATGTTAGTGTTTGTGTAGGAAAGTTGTGTGTTAGTTTATCAGCCGATACTCAATCCGATACGTTGTGAATGTGCGCCTACGAAAGCTACTTACAATAGAAATGCGCTACCACTACTACTACATTAACTCTAGTAACTGAATTGTTTGTCTGTTTGTATGAAAACCGTACTGTAGTAAACACAGATATATACACAAAACAAAAACAAAAAAAAAATCTCTTTCTCTTGCTCATTTTCTCTCACTTTATCTCTTTCTCACTCTCTCTCTCTCTTGTTCGATGGTGTCGTCGTGTATGTAGTGCTCATGTGGAGCGCTCCCACCATAGAGTAGTGTTATTGTCATTATAAAGACAAAAAAAAACATTAAACATAAAAACATGTAAAATATAATAGCAATTGAAGGACAGTGGTGTTATAGAGTAATTGTAAAAACCAATCTCTCTGGCAAAAAAACAGCGGAGATAAATATATCTGTCACAGCCTTCATCAATTGTTGATCACTTATAGCCTAGAAGAGCTTATCTTTTTATAATATTATTACTACTGTAATTGCATTCAATTGGAATTTATGGGGGATAACGGTATAACAAACATAGTGTAACTCTTTGATGATTGATATTTGAAATGAGTGAAAATTGTTTCGTTTTTAGTGATGATGATCTTCATAAGTTGCCTTAATTTTTTTTTGGTTTTTTTGTTTTTTAATGTTGCCCTATATCTTTTGTTTTGTCAATACCACGTACTGTAAAGATATTCAATTTAATTATTTCGAGCTCATAACAATAGTTTATATTTATTATTTGACCCAACAGTGGTGCTGAAGCGGTGTATCGATTGAGTTATCTGTAATGTTTTGACATTTTTTCCATTTTTTTCCAAGACAAACGCTGAACTTTTTTATGTTATAATCTTAACTATTGCACCTTTTATGTTAATTAACACTGAATGGAAAGGATTTTTTTAATTTATTGAATTAATTAAACGCTGAAACACACATACCAACAAACACATCATTTCCATACGCACACACCCACAGAGCCCAGTTGTAGTACGGACTCTTCCCATTTATTGCATCTCCCTAACAAAATGCCTCATCCATCCCGTTTTATTAGCATTTTTTATTATATTTTTAAACTATCATTCCACTAGATAGGTGTTTTTTTTCTCGACGTTTAAAACCCAATCTAACCAACCTATTTATATATATATATACAAAATAAGTATTTCGCTACAATTTGTGTTATGTGTATTTCTTTCAGGATCAAACCGAATCGGCCGCTATACTGAAAATAAAGGAAAGCATGCAGGAGGAGGCAAAGCGTTTCGAGAAAGACTCGGACCAGCCCGACTACTATATGCAATAACATCCTCCTTCTCCTACCGCTACTACAGCCGCTACTAGTACTTCTTCTATTACTTCTGTTATCGAATCTAGTAGTACTGATATCGTAAAGGCAATCTATGCTAGTACTACTTTTACCATTACCAGCACTATCACTATCGACAGCATTGGCGTCCTTGCCATCATGATCATTATGATCGTCGTCGCTACCACAACCACCACCAACACTGGGCACTACTACTACTACTACTACTATCACCAGCAGCAGCAGCAGCAGCAGAAGCAGAAGCAGCATCATCAACAACAACACCACAGACGCACTATGATCATTAGTGGCAAACAAATGTGTGCAATGGCAAACCATGCTTCTGTAACAGCTGGTACCCTCCCCCAAGTGGATTTTATTAATCACTCACCAGCAGCAGCAGCAGCAGCACAACGACAACGTTCGGTTGACGAGTCTCGTCGCTGCAGGTGAATACGTAAATTTGTTGAAGCAAAACGAGTACCAAACGGTATCATCACGCTGTCTGTGTATGTACCCCGTTGATGCGTCTGTATCTCATCACCATTGGAAGGATTAGGCGAAGAAGAAGACAAAAAAGCCTGCAAATAAGACTTGCTCTGCCGAGTGTGTGCGTGCGTTTGGGGGTGGCGAGGATTGATAATAATATGGCTGGGTTCTGGGTTCTCTATGGGTGTGACTGGGTTGTGTGGCTGCTAGACATAGACACACATACACACATTTTTACCAAAAAGAAGCAAAACTATAAAAATATTACACAAAAAAAGAGAAAGAGACAAAGCAGAGAGAGAGAGAGAAACGAGGGAAAACGTCACACTGGTTGAGCATAATGATAGCAGAAACAGAAAGGAAAAGAAAGGCAGAGAGAAAGAGAGTTGAAAGTTGAATATATAAAACGCGATGTATTCTAATGATAAAACCGGTAAAAAACAGAAACCAATTCACTCTTAAGTTTTCTTAGATTGTTACACAAAGACAGAGAAGGGAGCAACAGCACGAAGCTGATAGAGAGAGAGAGAGAGGGACACTCCTACATCCCCAATCAAGAAGGAAGAGAGAGAAAAGAGGACCCATAAAAAGATCAAGTAATCGTTCATTGCCGTCGGGTCATCCCTTGAGTTCGGGCGGGATGTGCAGGGATTGACGTTTGCTACAAGCATCTCGGCAATTTGGAACAGGAAAGCGTACCACAACGAATCGAATTCGTGTGCGTGACAGAAGAAAACCTTTGACCGCCCATTACTCGAGACTGTTTTTTTCGAGGTACCAATCCATCTCCGATCGATTGCGCGTGGTAAAGTTGCTCTTTTAAGCAAGAAAATGCAATTTTTAGGCCAAGAAAGGCTTAAAGAGGTGGCCCTCTTACACTTTGAGCGGGAACCATGTGTTTGGAAGAGTGTGAAGTGGTGTGTGTGTGTTGAAGACACAAACACAGAATAGGAATTTAAACCGCGAAACTATGCAAGAACCAACCCATAAGGAAAAAAAAGATAAACATACCTACACTGGATAGTGTGTATGTGTATGTATCTCCTCTTGATAATAGAAAAAAAACTTTTGGTGGCAAACAACATTAGATGTGGCGACGCGTACAAGAAGTATTGTGCAAAAAGTGTGCAAGTTGCAAAGCAAAATGTGAAGGATTGGTGGAGAAATATAGAGTGTTTTATTTCTTATTATTTAGCCCCGGGTATCAACGTCAACTTACGCTAGAGAGAGAAAGAGGAGGGAAGAGAAGCGATAGAAAGATGTTGGGAGAAGGAATGTAGTTAGTTTTTAAGTCCAGATTGATTGATTGAGTGAGGTCAGCGTTTCAAGATTATTCGAATCGAACATATAAATTATGATGCAGCAGCAAGCAGCAGCATACAAAGGAGAGGTCAATGTCCAAATGTGGCGTAAAAGAGAAAAAGAAAGGTAAATGGGACATGAAAAGAATGTGTAAAAACTCGTTAAATGAAGAAACAAAACAAAAACTACACATATACACAGTTGTCGTTAGTGAAAAAAAAAACAAGGGGAAAAGTACATAAGTAAAAGAAAACGGCATTGAATCTAATAACAAATCATCCCCCGATGTATAAAAAATCACGCACGGGAAAGGAAGGAGACACACGGCAAGGTAGAAATGGGGGGGAAAGTAAAGCAAACCTCCAGACAAAACAAAACCAATGGGAAAAGGGATACAACACAAGTAGATTAATTTATTTCGTTTCTAGGCACAATGATGCTAGAATCAATTACACACACACACATACCCTGTTGAAAAAAACACCCACACACACATACACACGAAGGACGAAGGCGGTCCACGCGACATTAGGTTGAGGGGCAGTTAGGGAGAAAGAGGAAGTAACATAAATCATTCAACTTTTATGTGTGTTACCGTCGTCGTCGTCGTCGTCATATTGCAGTGTGACCACCACCACGCGGGACTATTCAAATGGTGATGAGTAAGGGGAGGAATGAGTAGTAGGAAGTAGTAGTATAAAAAAACACACACAAGAATGCATCTGGGAGATATCAATGAGCAGAGAGCAGCGAACCCTCTCCGTCTCATAACACGTACACACACACACAAGAGCCCTCAATCCCCCCCAACATGGCGCATTCGCGTGCATGATAAGAAAGATTATGAATTATGTTGGCAATCGATGGAACGGGAGAGATACGTTATGTATTTGAGGGTGTGTATGTGCGCGTGTGTGTGTGTGTGTGTGTGTAACCCAATAGCATAATACCGCGCACGTGGCAATTGTGAATGGGTGGGGAAATTTCCTCCCACCAACCACCATCACCAACACCACCACAACAACCTCCATTGTGGTAAACTCTGGTAAATGAGAAAAATGGAAAATGGATGATTAAAGAAATAGAGAAAGAGAGAAAAAACGGCAACCAGCAAACAAAAATAAGAAAAAGAAAAAAATGTAAGAAATAAACATTTTATTTTGAATCCTATAATGTATCTCTTTTTTGTAATATTTATTCCCATATTTCGATTTTTTGTTATCATTTTCATAGATAATATAGTATATATATAATACACAACAATACTACCTTAAAAAAGCTTCCTCTTCTATTTTCAGAGCTACAACAATTGGAACGTTTCGTTGAAAAATAAGTTTAACTGATGCATTATTGCTTTGCGACTATCATTGGTAGAAGTCCTGAATAGACCGTGCTCCCATATGTAGGACTGACTATCCTGCTATGGTAACAATAAGTCACTGAAAGCCAAGCTCACTTAAGTAGTGGGTACTGGCAGGCCTTGACCGACAGCGGTTGTTGTGCCAAAGAAGAAAAAGAAGAACACGAAACTCATAACATTATATAGAGTATAAGATTATATGGATTATATTCCCTCAAGGAAGCGTTCTTAGTCCCCTTCTTTTCCTTTTATTTGTTAATGACCTCTATGCTGGCAACGGACGACCCATCCCGTAAAGTCTTTTTAGGCCGTCCTAAAACGACAGAGGAGGCGTGGTAGGCCCAAATTGAGGTGGCAAGATGGAGTGGAGGCGTCCGCCATTAAGGCCGGGATAACGGACTGGCAAACCAAGGCGCGAGACCGTGAGCGGTTTCGGACACTCCTGAGGCAGGCCAAGACCGCAAAGCGGTTGTAGCGCCGGATAAGTAAGTAAAAGTACCTCTATGCTCCCTCCCGATTGCTGTCTGCTGTACGCCGACTACTATTTGGTGTAACAATAATGGTATTCACCTTTGTCCAAATAAGTGTTGCGTTACTTCGTTTCGTCCCTATGTCGCTATACCCTATACCCTTATACGTCGAGTATCGTCGTCGGTAAAGGATATGGGTGTGTGGCTGGTCGAGAAGCTGTCCTTTAATACACATGTTGATCATGTCATCAACAAGGCCTATAAGTCCCAGGGATTCAATATAAGACTCGCGTTCGAAATTCGCAATCCCCTATTATGCTTGAAGTCTCTGTACTGCTGCTGGGTCCGAACTATCCCGGAATACACCGCTGTTGTTTGGTCTTCTCCAGGATTTGTCAGCGATAGCAGGCCAGGCTGGAGAGTGTCCAGCGTAAGTTCACTCGTGTAACTGTTCGATGCTTTCTTCCCGGTTCTCATCAATCCCTTCCTTCGTATCCTATCCCGTTGTCGCCTTCTTAGGTTACTCCCCAGTGAAGAAAGCCAGTCCCGCATCCGTGCAAGTTTCATCTTCAGCTTTCATGGTAAATGAGCTTGACGTACCATCCCTTCTATCCGCCATTTCTCTCTATGCCCCCTCTCGTCGTCTACGTGCCAGACCTCCCCTGTCTATCCCATCCCGCCAGGCCCGTTACGGTTCGATCGATCCTTTTCTCCGAGCTGTATCGGCTTTCAACAACTTCTACCACTTGTTTGACTTCAATGTCCCAGTGTCCCGTTTTCGTTCACGTCTTCGTGATTGTTCCTCTCTCCAGTCCATGTAATCTGTACCCGCCAACCTTACTACCTCGTCAACTAGCATTAAGTACACTCTTTGTTAAGCCATTTTTGCGGACAATTTTATATAAATAAATAAACACTGCTTGGTAAAAGCTACATTTTTTTTTTCGTTTATGTCGCTGTAAATAAATCCCTAAAATTAAAATATTCTTTCTAATGAATTCGAAGATACGAATATTGCAAAAGTTCCCAATCGTTTTATCGTATGTTTTTGCAAGCTTATATAATGTGTTTTTATTTTGTAAAAATCGTTTGTACGTGTACATCATGCTCAATACAAAAAAGGTGCATTGTGTGCCTTTTTTTCATTTTTGGTTTGGTTGGAATGGCTCGGGAAAAGCGGCTCTGGGAAAAAGAGTACCGCGGTACGCGTGTGCTGCTGCTTGTCTAAGTAGAAGAACTGCGAACAAAATAAAAAACGAAACAAACACACACACATGCGTCGTGTGTGCGTTGACTAGCTTCGGGTATCACTCCAAACCCAGGCCGTCGCCCGCCCGTCACGGGTCGCGGCCACGTACGGCGGTTGGTGGTGGTAATGTAGCTGTTATTTAATGCGCCGCACCTCGATCCGGTACAGAATCAGCCCGAACTGGTGCGCGACGGAGGAGAACTGTTTGAGCAGCCGGCCCACACTGAACGGATTCTGCTCGTCCTCGAGCGCATAGATCGGGCAGGTATCGTCCAGCTCGTCCACGTCCGTGTTGATGCCGCACGGGTGCTGCCCGAACACCTGCGGCATCGCTTCGATCGACAGGTGCGGATAGAACACGCGCACCTGGCTGTGCTTGATCAGGGCCGCCGTGCTGCGGTTCTGAAAGATATCGTTCAGCCGCTCCGACAGGCTGGACGGGATGGCGAGATACAGCCGGTACCGCTGGTTGGCACTGATCGACCGCATCTCGCACACATCGACCAGCAGCTTCAGCTTGCGGTACAGCTGCTCCAGCTCGAGCGAACCGTACTCGTACAGGAAGAACTGTTTCGTGCGCCGATACTTCTGCCCATTGTCCGGGTTGACGAGCAGCGTTTCCGTGCTGGGTAGCCCGACAAAGCACTGCGGCACGCTGTAGATGTGGCTGGTGACGAGATGGATGTGCACGTTGGAGGAGCGCACATCGACCTGGCGGCTGAAGTATTCGGCCAGCTGGTACACACCGCCCTGGTGCAGGAAGCCATAGAACAGGGTCAAGATGACGTTGGCCGTGTACCAGATTTTGAGCAAATACTTGGGGCTGACGGCCGGGCAGAGCAGATTGTGGTAGAGGAAGTCTTTGAAGCGCGAGGGCACCTTGAACGGGTAGCTGGAGGATAGGCCCACCTGCAGCTTTGGGGCGTGCAGCAGCACCAACGGGACGGTGATGGGGATGAGAAACCGTGCCTCCTGGTGGTTGATGAGCGACAGAGAAATGATGGGGAAAAATATGGCCGACAGCATTAGCCCGACGAAGGACTGGGCTCGCGGGAGGCTGGTGTAGTCGTTGGTGGCAAAGCTGCAAAGAAAGCACAGCAGTTAAAATTTGTTTAAAATTAGTCATTATGAAGGACGCTCGGATCTTACCGGTAGATCATGAAGAGCAGCGAAAAGATGGCCAACACACCGAGCACGTTGTATAGTAGTGGCACGTTCACCAGCACGTGCGTGTACAGCGGATGCACCCCGTGCTGGGCCGTATTTTCCGCTATAATATTGTACCGGATGAAGTTGACCGGCGTCACGACGAAGTTGTTGATGCCAATCTCCTGCCGTTCGATCTCCGCCATCGTCAAATACCCATAGTAGATGGAGTCAATCACAATGAACAGCACCAACGACGGAATGGCCGACAGCACGAATATCATAATGCGCAGATTAAAGTCCGCAAACGACACCGTTTTCGTGCCCATGCCGCGCAACAGCCAGTGAAAGACGAGCGGCATCCCGAACAGCAGAAAGGTGGGTCGATTGAACACACCCGCCACGCACAGCGTCGCCATCAGCACGCACCGGTTGAGCGAGTGGGACGGGAGGGACATTTTCAGCTTGTAGAACCGCACCTTCTCCACCGTCCGCTGCGCCTTGCGGTACTTTTCCTCCAGAAACTCGCGCTGATATATGACCGTGTTGGAGTGGATCATACAGTCGCTCACGGTGTACAGCAGCAGCGAGCAGAGCGCCATCTCGATCGAGTTGGAAAAGGTGTGCGTAGCGTACACGAGCATCACGTACGAGCTGGCGAGCGTCAGCAGCCGGAACTGGTACTGCAATCCGTACGACCGGCAGATCCGGTACAGGCTCCAGTCGTTCACGAACGACAGCGCCACCATTAGTAGGCGGGGAAAGACCAGTGTGACGTAGCTGCCGCGCAGATTGATGCCGAGATAGTAGTTGCTGTACATCGAGGCAAAGCGCAGTAGGGAGAATGGGACCTTCAGGCCGAAGTACGTGATTGCCATCGAGCGGATCGGGAAGGTTGTGTTGAACTCCCACGTACGTGTCACCTCCAGCCCATACTCGTCGCCTGGGAAAGATAAAGAAAACGGGGGGGTTGTTTGATAATGCACCGTCCTTGAAAAAGCTACACCGACGACAGTGTTTACTACCTGCAACCACCTCGACCGATTGGAAAAACTCATCCGGATGGATGTAGCCGAGCTGCGGCACAAACACCAGCACGATGCGAAGAAACGATAGGATGAAGTACGACACTAGCGATGGATCTTTTGGTTTGATTGATTGAAATTGCATATTGGAAATGGTACTTTTATCACTACACGCACTTACACACACACATATGCGCCCGCGGAAAAGTGCGGAAAAGTCGCCGAAAAGCGACGACGGTGATGTTGATGTGGTGTGTTTGTTTACGTTTTTTTCACCTTGCGCAAACTGTCAAACGTCATACCGCGACGACGCTTGACGTTTGTTGGTTTGCAGCGAAAAGCAGAAGGCGAGTTGTGTGCGGTCTTTACTGTTTGGTGGTGCTGAAAGTAGAATAGCTTGTGGAAAATTAGAGTTTTCACTATAAAAGTGAAGAAATAAAGGTAGGTAAACTATGCAGCAACTGTTTTTCAAAATGAATTATCGCTAAAATGTTTATTAATTGTTTTCGTTTCTCCCGGGATTGATCGGCGTTCTTGTGGATGCGACCGGATGCATACACATTGAACAATATGGCTACTTTTTCCATGGAATCTATGCATGAGAAAAGCCGAATCTAGTGTTTCCCTCCGAAGCAAATAAGGTAAGTCGTAGATATTCCATTCGGTTGTGTACAACAATGTACATTTTTTACCAAATATCCCAAGAATTATTCTTGTCTTGCGCATTAAATGTGTATGAGAGGTACCGGATAACTTTAAAAAAGTGTAACGTAGTGTGCAATAAGTGTGGAGGAATGTCTATTGCAGAATTTAGTAACCGGGATACCTTTCCGGCAACAACTGTTAGTTACGTATCGGACACACACGGTCTGGTGCATGAATGCCTAAGGCTGTTTAAACTTTTAATCCGTTATTTGGATCCATTATTTGGACGTGCTAAATCGATTACGGCTCATCCTCTTGGGGACGTTTGCAAGGATCCTTCGAATGCGGGAGCAGGTTTTCATATGAATAGTGTTCTAAGAATTCTTGCGGTTACCAAAAATCTCATCACACACACAACAGTATTGATAAACACATAGAAGCGTTGAAATTGTTGCAAAAAAAACTTAATTTTTCTACGTGTATATTTGGTTCAAAATCTACTGCAAAATCTACAAAATCTAAATCTAAACCAAGTAATTCAAACCTCATAATTACCCCTTAATTTTGGGCAAGCAGTGTAGGGAGTGAATAGTAGACGGAGGTGAAAGGATGTTAAGGATAGTTTGAATTCAATGAGGGTTGGATGTGTAGTTGAACATACCCACATAGCAAACGATCTTTGCCTCAAGGGGATCGACGAGAGCAACAAATGTGCATCGACACAGTGGAGAAGGAGTGAAGCGTAGAATGAAGGTAATTGGATAATGGATCGGCTGGCTTTGATGGAAAACAACCTAGACCACATATATCGTTATTCGTAATGGTTGACGACGACCAGATTACTATCGAGCAATATTCCAACAGTGACTGGATCAATGAGTAGATTAGTGTTTCAAAGAGGATTGGAGACATCTCAGGCAAAACTCGTTCCAACACGAGCTTATACGCTCTATATAAAGGATTTAGGACACTGCCGTATGGTATATATTGGGTTGAGGAATAGAGAAGAAAAGCTGTAATTAAAATGGACACAATAGGAATGGTTATATAGGCCTGAGCGAATCCAAGAAATGATGGAAACATGAGTTGAGAATTGGGCCATGCATTAAGTTCTTCTTCTTCTTCTTCTTCTTCTTTGGCACAACAACCGTTGTCGGTCAAGGCCTGCTAGTACCCACTAATGAAGTGAGCTTGGCTTTCAGTGACTTATTGTTACCATAGCAGGATAGTCAGTCCTACGTATGGGGGCACGGTCTATTCGGGACTTGAACCCATGACGGGCATGTTGTTACGTCGTACGAGTTGACGACTGTACCACCAGACCGGCCAATTAAGTTCTTCACGCAGATAAAAAAACTCTCTGTTAATGGAATCAACCAGATAGGCTGATTCAAGATGGGTGGAGAGGTAAGAAATGAAACATACAAGGCTGGATATAGTGGATCTCATGGGTACGGAACCATGTTGTTGTTTGGAAGTTTGGAGAGATGGAAGTAGACATGTCCAGATCGCGTACCATACAGTCATTATCCGATATACGCTATCGTACGGGACCGAGCATAATAGCGTATCTCGAGTTTTCGCGTATTGCGGATTCCTATATAAACATAGTTTACACTACCGGTTCGAGGGTTGAAAAATATCGCCACAAAGTTTTGCATTAATGTTTTTTGTTGTAAAACAGGTATCTTTTGCACAAATTTAATACAAAATGCTTTAAGAACATCTAGGAAATTCAACAATAGCATAAAATATTTCAAAGAATTAAAATATTTTCAAAAAACACATGGAGATGTCAAATTTAGAGGAATCGCGTACTACGAATTCGCGTATATCGAGTATCGCGTACTGCGGATAATTGCTGTATTTTACATTGTGGATAATATAACCTGCATTATTGTTGTGTTCCCACCTAAACTAAACCAGTACTCCTGTCATTCTTTTCTCAAGAACTGCACTGTAGGGGGAATGTTAGTTTTCTTTTTTAAATTTATTACATCAAGTGTCTAATTACACTGTAAAGTAATGCTACCACAGCAATAGTTGCCCGCGAAAGCCCCAAAAGAGTAGCCGCCGACCGCTGCTGCCTGGCCTTATCAGTGGAGGCGGTGAATTCGTTGAAATAGTTTTGCCGTTCCTCGCATGCTTCGTTAATTTTTAGATACGGACCATTAAAATCTGAAGAAATGAAAAAGATGTATCAAGATAAATGAAGAAAACTTAAAAAACACACAATTAGCGTTACTCACGCGACACAGGATTCCAGCTCTGTTTTAATGGTGCTGCCGCAGGGCGTCCACTGATTGCAAACGACGTCCACAGATCGACCATCGCCTTTGCGATCACGGTATCGCGCGGATTGAGACGCTGCCCGAGCGGGAACAGATAGAACAGATCTTCCGCGTGGAACGAATTGTTGTGGTAGGGATACTTGAACTCATCGTCCGTGGAGGAGAAGTTGTACATGGATGGTACGCCGCTGTAATCGAAACTGTACAGATAAACCTTGCCCGGGTTAGCGTGGGCAAATCGTGTCACGTCCTGCAAGACCGGCGCTTTGATGGCAAGATTTCCGCAGATCTGTGTTTAAAGGAGTGTGTTTAGCGCAAGATATATATCTTATGTGAAGGCTGTGCTCTTTGTATATTTACATCCACCAGCCCGGGAAGCAGTTCGGTGTAGTTGGCCCGGTCTATCTCGGTCGTGAGGAAGGTGCTGAAAAGTTGATGCCACGTGTGCGAACCATCGTTCGAGCTCGCGCCGAACCGCTCGTTGATGGTGTCGATGAGCTGCAGCAGCTCCCAGGAGGATTGAATGGTTTCCGGCCGGTAGGACAGTCCGTGGCGGTACACGCCTTCCCAAAACATGAGCCCTTCCTGTGCGGTAGTACCGGCCAGCAGCTCCACATTGCGGAATGCACTGCGCGGTAGCGTTTTCGGGTGCTTCGGCATGAACGGTGAAGCTTCGCCGATGACGATGCACGCGCCGGAAACGTCCGGATAGCCGGTAATGTTGAACTGTGTGTTCTGTGGAGCGTGATGAAGATGAGGATGGTTATTCCTTTCCAAATTATTTGATAAAGCCATTGTATTACCTTGTGCTCCTCGTACGCCTCCATCAGCCTTAGCGCGGGCACATTCCGCAAACAGTCTTCCATCGTTTCCACCGGTCGATCACAGTTGACGCGCCTTGCAATATCGAGCGCCCCTTCCTTTGGTGATTTACAAGTCGCCCAGGGCGAAAAGATGGACCCGGACTGTATGATGGCACGGTGGAATAGCTCTTCCCGCACCGTCGGACTGTACAGCAGGGCCGATACGGCTGCTCCGCCCGCCGACTCACCGAACACCGTCACCGAGGTACGGTCGCCGCCGAAGAAGCGAATATTGTTCGAAACCCACTCCAGCGCGGTGATCATATCGAGCATGGCCATGTTGCCCGGGATGTTGGCGGTACCGGTGGAAAGAAAGCCGAGCGGACCGAGCCGATACTGGATTGACACCAGCACAATGTCCTTTTCGAGCAGATAGTCCGGTTCGTAGAGTGAGGCGGACCCGATGACGAACGCGCCACCGTGTATGAACACCATCACGGGACGGTTGGCAGTTACCTGGGTTGGATGAGGAATGGGTGATGGCATTAGTAATGTGCTGTTTTTTCTCGAGACATGTTTCATAAACTATTCATGAGATTCGGAATTTCCCATGAAAAGAGCTCTGGAGACTTGTAGAGGACGCGTTTGTGTTGAATTTAAGCACTCTGGCTAGCTCAATAATCACCTTCACGTTCCATTTTATCAATAGATTATTAATGGGGATTATCAACAATTGATATTGTGTCCCAGCTATCACGTTTTCGCGTAAATAATGCTCATTCAATGTATAAACCTAGGTTAGTTCACATTTTCCCCATGTGCTCCTATTACTGGCCCTTACATTTTGTGTATACACCGACAGTGTGAGACAATCTTCAGCCGCTAAATCACTGGTGCTCATGTTCATGCCAATCTGGGGGCATGGTTTCCCCGGGAGCGCTGCATTGTACACACCGCTCCACGGTTTCACGGGAATTGGATTGCGAAACCGTTGCTGCCCGATCGGAGCTTCCGCGTAGCGGATGTTGTAGAATTTGAAAATCTCCCGATCCGTCCAGGCGGTACGGCCCCGTGTTCCTTGTACCGTACCGAGCCCATCAATCACTACGATCGGCGAGTTCTGTTGACCGCTAACACCGGCACTGTACAACAGAGGCACCAAGCACACTGATACCACCACCAAGCTGACCGAAATCCACTGCACATGCATTGTCACTGTTAAATTTTGATTGTTCTTCTATTTTTTTGTGTGAGCCTCCAACCACCCCCAGCAACAACAAACACCTCCAAGAAGGACCGTGTGCGAACCTTTCAACAGGCAATCGACGACTAATCGACGGCCCCGATAGGGTGGTCCCTTTTGTAAGCTCAACGCAGCGGTAACGTCCCGCACATAAATCTTCAACACGGTTGCTTGTATATGACGAATCATATCGGCAGAATGATAGATAGCAGTAACAACACCGATAGGGAGCTCGAACCGTTGAGTGTTGCCAAAGTGTTTCAACCCGGCTGCTTGCGACATTGATTCGCTCGCGTATCCATCCCGCCCTGACGGGGATGTGCTCTTGTGAAGGTTTAAAAAAACGCGTGCCCAGAACGATAACGGTGGCGACCAGTAAACTGCCAATCAATCTAAAAGAACATGCTTTTTATGTATGTTTTATTATGATTCTTTTGGTGGATACCGGTGGATTGGATACCGGTGGGGAGGGACATGGTGTCTGGTGTTACGAACAGTCACACTTTCAATGACGTAAATTGAATTACTAATAGGTATGGTTTTGTTTTACCGTGCCCTATATCTAAGTTGGAATACCGCTACTCATAGGTATAAGGTTTATTTGTTCAATTGATGGATCGTATCTTACAATATCAATGCAGTAAGTAATGATAGCAGGCATGCTAGAAAAGATAACTGCATTTGCACGCTGTCATTTGATTGTCTAGCCTTCACAACGCTGTTTGTAAGCTCATGGACGAAGTACTCTTTCCGTTCCGGAGGGTCCACGAGTCGTAAATACGGTACGAATGGTCCTTAAAAGTGTTTAAATATGTTAAAAAAGAATTGAATACAGGTTTGGACATATTTTGTACGTACTCGATACAGTTGGCCATGGAGTGACATTGCCGGCTTGAGGTTTCCCAGTGATCGCAAAGGACGTCCAAACATCCACCATGATCTTAGCCATTTTGGTGTGCTCCTCATTCAGTACGTTCGACATGGGGAACAAGAACTTGAGCTCATCGCCATGACCGACTGAGTTGGGGAAATCGTACGGGAAACCGGGAGTCATTGGAGACGGCGGACCAACGTAGTCAAAGTTGTAGAGGTAGACTTGTCCGGGAAGCGCTCTAGCGAATCGGTTAGCCTCCTCGACGGATCCGTACTTGAGGGCCAAGTTTCCAGCAACCTGGAGCAAGAAATCGAAGGTTATAATAGCAATACAAGATCATCTAGCGATCCTGATCACTCACATCAATGAACAGAGGAACTATCTCCGAGAAGTTAGCACGATCCATCTCCTCCCAGGTGGCCTTGGACAGGAGCTCATAGCCAACAACGGCATCGACGAAGGCACCAGATCCAAACTTGATGTTTACGGTCTTGAGAAACTCCAGGAAGTCCCAATGAGAGTTGAATTGAATAGGTTGAGAGTCTAAAGCATATTGGAAGTATTCGTTGAAGAAGATAAGACCCTCTTGGGAGTTCATTCCGAAGATGATCTCAACATCCCGGAAGTAGGTAGACTCTCTGGGGTGAACGGGCATGAAGCTTTGGGCCCCAAGAGCTCCGCCGACGGTGATGCAAGCTCCAGCAACCTTGGGATATCCTGGAGAGTTGAACTCATTTTTCTGTGAAGGAAAGTAAGGTGTTGAAATATATATGTATTAAGTGTAGAACTACTAAATGTAAAAGTACTCACCTTGTGTTCGTCTTGAGCCAAAACCAAATCGCGGACCGATGCACTCTTAAGGCAGTTATCGATCTCGGCAGGAGTGGTCATGGGACAACCAATAACACGAGCGATCTCGTATGCGCCCTCGGTAGGATCCTGACAGATGACCCAGGGCATGAACAAGGTACCGGACTGGATGATGGCACGTTTGAAGAGTCCCTCGCGAACACGGGGGCTATGGAGCATAGCGGAAACTGCATGTCCTCCGGCAGATTCTCC
This sequence comes from Anopheles merus, assembly GCF_017562075.2. Taxonomy (NCBI): domain Eukaryota; kingdom Metazoa; phylum Arthropoda; class Insecta; order Diptera; family Culicidae; genus Anopheles; species Anopheles merus. Next base: position 11,849,222 of record NC_054085.1, read on the forward strand.
GAAGATCGTAACGTCCTCTGGGTTTCCACCGAAGCTACGAATGTGTCGGGATACCCACTCCAGCGACTCGAGCACGTCGTACATGGCAGCGTTACCAGGGATAGCCTCGGTACCAGTAGAGAGAAATCCGAGCGTACCCAAGCGATACTGTATGACGACAAGAACGATGTCCTTTTCGAGCAAGTACTCAGGTCCGAATCGCTCAGCGGATCCGACCACGAAGGCACCTCCGTGGACGTAGAGCATGACTGGACGATTAGCCGTAAGCTGAAGGGGTAATATTGATTAGATGAGTCCGCAGACATGACAGGAGCAATTACTTACATCGTTGGAGTAGACGGAAAGCGTGAGACAATCCTCGGCATTAGGGTCATCTTGAGAAACAGTGCGTCGCTGAGGACAGCCACGACCAGGAGCGGTGACATTCATGACACCCGTCCATGGACGAACACTGATAGGAGCACGGAAGCGTTGCTCTCCTACTGGAGCCTCGGCATACTTGATGTTGAAGAACTGGTAGATGGGTCGTCCAGTCCAGGCCGTCTTTCCCATGGTTCCCATGACAGAACCTAGACCTTGGATGTTTACCACTAGATCATCTTGGGCCAGTGATGTGCCGATGATTGAGGCGATCGTCACCACTAATAGAAAACATCTATTAGGTACGCTGCGTTTTGTCACTTTATTAGGTAATCCCATCTTCAAACACTTGTTACTAACGTAATCTGCACTGCATTAAGTCCATCGGGCTGCTCTTCTTCGAACGTTTCTGAGCGCGATCGTGACTCAAGCTGGTGTTTTTATTTGGAAATTTGTAAAAAAAAGTTGCAAATAGTAGCAAGAGTGAACAGTTATCTAACTTTTGTTTTTTTTTCTCATTTGATGGAAAGCGATATCGAATGACTTCTGATACGAAATGAATGATAACGTTGATGGGTTGGTTGCACTACGTGCAGCACAACACAAGCAACGTGTAGATTAATCAGTTGCACACGCGTGTTTATCTATTGAAATTGTCTGTGATTGTGATTACGGTCGATCGTTTACTCGAAAAAGTTGTATCGAGAATGCGCTAATCGTTTGGTGACGGATATGCGATTCAGATTTTATCCACCGTTGTTACTGCTTTGATTTATAAATCCACTAAAGAAGGGTGTAAGCTTACTGCAAAAATGACTTTAATTCCTATTGTAATAATCGGCAGCACTTACGGTACATGAGTTAATGTTCTTTTCACGAAAGGTCTTGTCTGTTTTGGTAGGAAAATGTCCTAGCTGTAAAGTGGTTCGCTAATAACTAAATCGTTGATGTCATTCATTTCTATCCAACCAGTTGGTTCCATGATAGGCCATCGGTCGTCCGGATTTATTATTTATTGATTTATTGACTCACCGCTGTCCAACCATGCTTGTTTTTCCCTTTCGTGTCTGTTCTTTCAACATAGTTATGGTTCGCCTGTCGTCGTTCGCGACAGTACGATTGCTTGCTTGCGTTTCACATTAGTCATTGTTGCGGATTGCTGCAGCTGTAGTAAACACGTCGTGCTGTTCATCATTATAGTCCTCGCAGGATTGCCTAAGCAAAGATGAAAATTCAGAGCGGCAATTGAGTTATGTCGACCCTCTTTCCTTTGTGCTCCTTAGCCACGCGTATCATTCTTTATCTCTTTCTGGTACAGGACTTGTCTATACCGATTGATAAGTACTGTTAAGTTCTCTAGAGTCTAGACTATTGCTTGCTTGTGTCTTATGTGTATTAATACTATTGTTGCGGATGGTTCAGGTTTGATTGTCGTTTGTATTTAAACGAGTGTGTCCTGCATGACACGGTTATGTGTTGTGCTGCAGTGAAGTGAGCATTTTCTTTGTCATAGTGTTCATTTTTATGTTCATTTGTGTTTTCATGAAAAAGCAACACCAATAAAATGAACTATTTATGTATCAGAAAACCAAAAACATACACTTCAAAATGTGTTAAACAGAAAGGCATCTCACATTGTGCATTCTGCTCTATGATTTGAGAAAGCAAGGTTCTCTCTTCTCGCGCTTCTTTCTTATCGTTATCGCGTTCAGTGTGTAAGTGATGGATATGGTTGTTGTGGTAATAACACAACAGTGCATTGTATGACGTTAAGTGCGCTTAAATTTTATTTGAATTAAAAAAAGAGCCTTAGTGATATCATTGGTAAACGTAACATTAATCATATAGGATGCTTGCGAATAAGTATATTTTGCTATCACGTCTGCATTACAAGAGGATTAGCAAAGTCATTGGTCAGTTAACATTACTGCGTTTTAAGAGAAGATCATTACAGTGCGCTAGCAACGCAGAAGTCTGCGAGGAAGAGGATGGCTTTCGCGGTCCTCTGGCTTTCTCCACACTGTTCGTTAACTCATTGACAAAATATTCTTTCTGTTCTGGCGGGTTGACGAGTCGGAAATACGGTCCAAACGGTCCTGAAAAGGTGGACAAGAGTAATGGTTAAAGAAATCAGGAATGATGTTTAAATTACATCTGTAATACTTACTTGATACAGTTGGCCATGGCATGACGTTATCAGCCTGAGGCTTGCCAGTGATGGCAAAGGACGTCCAAAGATCCACCATGATCTTAGCCATTTGCGTGTGTTCTTCGTTCAGTACGTTCGACATGGGGAACAAGAACTTGAGCTCATCGCCATGGCCGACTGTGTTGGGGAAATCATACGGAAATCCGGGAGTAACAGGAGACGGCGGACCAACGTAGTCAAAGTTGTAGAGGTAGACTTGTCCGGGAAGCGCTCTAGCGAATCGGTTAGCCTCCTCGACAGATCCATACTTGAGGGCCAAATTTCCAGCAACCTGGAGCAAGAAATTGAAGATTATAATAGCAATAGAAGATCGTCTAGCGATCTTGACCACTCACATCAATGAACAGAGGAACTATCTCCGAGAAGTTAGCACGATCCATCTCCTCCCAGGTGGCCTTGGACAGGAGCTCATAGCCAACAACGGCATCGACGAAGGCACCAGATCCAAATTTAATGTTTACGGTCTTGAGAAACTCCAGGAAGTCCCAGTGAGAGTCGAACTCGATGGGTTGAGAATCCAAGGCATAGCGGAAGTATTCGTTGAAGAAGATAAGACCCTCCTGGGAGTTCATCCCGAAGATGATCTCAACATCCCGGAAGTAGGTAGACTCTCTGGGGTGAACGGGCATGAAGCTCTGGTTTCCGTAAGCTCCACCGACGGTGATGCAAGCTCCAGCAACCTTGGGATATCCTGGAGAGCTGAACTCATTTCTCTGTTAAGGATATGCGAGTTTAGATTATATGACTCAAAGGGCGGTAAGGAACCAAAATATTTTAACTCATATTAATTACCTTATGTTGGTCTTGAGCCAAAACTAAATCGCGGACCGATGCGTTCTTGAGACATCTGTCGATCTCGGCAGGAGTCGTCATGTTACAACCGATGATGCTAGCCATCTCGTATGCGCCCTCGGTAGGATCCTGACAGATGACCCAGGGCATGAACAAGGTACCGGACTGGATGATGGCACGTTTGAAGAGTCCCTCGCGAACACGGGGGCTATGGAGCATAGCGGAAACTGCATGCCCTCCGGCAGACTCACCAAAGATCGTTACTTCTAGTGGGTTTCCACCGAAGCTACGAATGTGTCGGGATACCCACTCAAGCGACTCGAGCACGTCGTACATGGCGGCATTTCCGGGAATAGATTTGGTTCCAGTTGACAGGAATCCGAGCGTACCCAAGCGATACTGTATGACGACGAGAACGATGTCCTTCTCGAGCAAATACTCAGGTCCGAATCGCTCAGCGGATCCGACCACGAAGGCACCTCCGTGGACGTAGAGCATGACTGGACGATTAGCTGTGAGCTAGAAGAGAAGGTTGGGTTAGGTATGTCCACAGACGTTACAAGAGAGAATACTTACATTGTTAGAATAGATCGAAAGCGTGAGGCAATCCTCGGCATCGGGGTCATCCTGAGAGAGCGTGCGCCGCTGAGGGCAGGCACGCCCAGGAACTGTAGCATTCATGACACCAGTCCATGGGCGTACGCTCCGCGGGCGTAGGAAACGGTTTCGTCCCACCGGAGCCTCGGCGTACTTGACGTTGAAGAACTTATAGATGGGTCGTCCAGTCCATGCCGTCTCTCCCATGGTTCCCATGACAGATCCTAATCTTCCTATTCTTACTACAGGAGTTTGATCATCTTGAGCAACCGATGTACCGGCGATTGAGGCGATCGCGAGCACGAGTAATGCAGCTGCCGATGACATTTGAACACTAGCCATGTTTGCAACGAGGGATAGAATTGTATTTTTTGAATTTGGTCTGAGCAGGCTCAAACACTTACTGAAGCAGCTAGCCAAAAGTGCATTCTTTTATACGAATGTGGAGCTGATAGAACCTACCAGATCTGCATCATAAAGTTAAGCGAGATAACGTTAATCGCCCGATTTCGGTGGGATAGGGTGGTGTAATTCGTTGATAATGATTAAGGTGTTGTAAAATCATTTTGAAGGGTATTGAATAAGTTAATGCACGATGCATATCGGGTATTTTATTGAGTCTTTTGGATTAGTATGTCCTATCAAACAGCGGTGTTTGAGTGTGCTCGTTATGCACTTTGATTGATGGGGGTTTGTGTGAACCCTCATGTTGTGTCAGGGATTCAATCGATAAGACCGGCGGGCAGCAAACATATCGAAAAAAATTGAATCTTTTTTGCAATGCCGCTCGTTATCAGAACAGCAATTCGCAATGCAATCTTTGATCACGCGTGTTTGGCGACATGTTCGACAAGCGGAAGTAAGGTTTTGGAGGACGCTTATCTTGGTCCCATAATAAAACACGATCTTGGCGTATTTTCAATCTTGGCGCCGTTGTTCCGGTCTCGTATCGTAAGGCATCAATGGAAGGGTTTTTCCCACGCAATCGTTCTACCAAAGAGCATAGGTTATCGATTGAACTTTGGAAGTGCGGCTGTTGGGAGTTGGCAAGGACAGACTATGTTGAGATCACAGGTAGGATATCTAAAGATCATTAAATTCGTAATGATCATTTCACGGAATTGTATATAAAGTTGGACCCATGATATTAATACAGCATATTTTCGAAATAGCAGACTATTTTCCAACAAAACAAAATCAACCCATTCTCGGGCGCCCTGCTTGGAGGGATTAATGTCAAAGACTCTGAGACTGGATGATATCTTTAGCTTCCTGCTTAAGCAACTATCACAATAACAGGATTGACACATTTGAAGCATCCTTATGCTACCATCAGCATTCGTGTCGTTGTCGGTTGTCGGGCTGTCTCAATAGTCGTATTCCATGACGTTCTTAACCATATACCCAAAGCTATCATAGGAGATCAGGAGTACATGCCAGTTTAGAATACCGATACTTGACGTACTGTTTCTAGTAGTAAGAGTTTATAGCTATTAGAATCGTTGTCTGAAATCTCATACATTTTCAAAAACCATGTCAAATAATACAAGGTATCCCATGATTTATATTTTGGTTCCCGTTATTGGTTGGGTTCGTCTCTCGATGTATTCAGTGTTTCTCATTCGTCTGATTCAACCAAAAAATATGAAATATGTCCAATAAATCATGGGAGCGATCCAAACAGCTATGGGTAGAATTGTAAAAAAATGGGGAATCAACAAAAAATCTTGGGGTTCACTATAATCGTTATTTGAATCATTGCTTGTTATGACTGTCAATTTGATATACGGGTTCAGCATTGGCCAGATATCCTCTGATTTCTTTTGACATCTGGACACATTTTGTATATATTCAGATATTTTTAACTTCTCTTTACGGTACCCTGTGTCTGGAATGCAATAAATTTTGCAAAGATATCAAAGATAAACAACTGTTTTGAGTAGAAAATGGCTTTAAATCACAAACATGCGCTAGAAAATAATTCAGCCTGCTTTTAGTATTTGGTGTACCTTAATATACACATTTTGTTAGGACTTTTCCTTTAATCAAAAATTTTACGTAATATCCCTCATTTTTATGTATCTCGGTCATAACCGTCAGCTCGTAGCTTGTTTTTGACCGATAATTACTTGATGGACCTTGACCTACAGGAGCACCATTGACGATGCTTGGGTCGGAAGAGTACTTCGGTCACTCAATAAGTGAATTTATGAATGGCTTATCGCAATCATTCGTGGATAGGAAAGGGGGTGGAATTTATTTCTTGATGGACCTTGACCTACAGGAGCACCATTGACGATGCTTGGGTCGGAAGAGTACTTCGGTCACTCAATAAGTGAATTTATGAATGGCTTATCGCAATCATTCGTGGATAGGAAAGGGGGTGGAATTTATTGTGTGGGAGAGAATCAATAGGGCAACAGGAAACATAAACCGGATAGTTATCAACAACCCTCGAACCAGTAGATAATGAATGAAATGCATTCGAGTTGTGCATGCAAGCGATTGGCTTAATGGACCGATAAGGAGCCGGTCATGAATGAAAGCTCAAAGCTCACCGAGCGTATCTCGTCTTTGGGGGGTCCGTTGTAGCGTAACGTAGCGTACCGTTATCTCAGTCAGTCAAAGAACACGTGCAACAAAGGAAGGAGTATGATGCTTGATTATTAGTTTATTGTACTGACGAGCCTCTGATTAAGGCCGAAATAATTAGGATAGGTTTAGTGGAGGAGTATGCTCGCGGGTCTCACTGCTTAGTTCTTGGGGCTCCGATTTAAAAAGAGATCCAGACAAGTTGCCGGCGAAACGGATAACTTTCGGGGTCCTCTGGCCTTTTCAACACTGTTAGTAAGCTCATTGACGAAGTACTCTTTCTGCTCCGGAGGGTTCACGAGTCGGAAGTATGGTCCAAAAGGTCCTGAAGAGGTATGAAAGTGTGTTGAAAGAGAAATAGTTAAAGAAATAAGGAAGGACTGTTTCGACATGAGTATTACTTACTCGATACAGCTGGCCATGGAATGACGTTGTCAGCCTGAGGTACGCCAGTGATGGCAAAGGACGTCCAAAGATCCACCATGATCTTAGCCATTTGGGTGTGTTCTTCGTTCAGTACGTTCGACATGGGGAACAAGAACTTGAGCTCATCGCCATGACCGACTGAGTTGGGGAAATCGTACGGGAAACCGGGAGTCATTGGAGACGGCGGACCAACGTAGTCAAAGTTGTAGAGGTAGACTTGTCCGGGAAGCGCTCTAGCGAATCGGTTAGCCTCTTCGACGGATCCGTACTTGAGGGCCAAGTTTCCAGCAACCTGGAGCAAGAAATCGAAGGTTATAATAGCAATGGAAGATCATCTAGCGATCTTGATCACTCACGTCAATGAACAGAGGAACTATCTCCGAGAAGTTAGCACGATCCATCTCCTCCCAGGTGGCCTTGGACAGGAGCTCATAGCCAACAACGGCATCGACGAAGGCACCAGATCCAAATTTAATGTTTACGGTCTTGAGAAACTCCAGGAAGTCCCAGTGAGAGTCGAACTCGATGGGTTGGGAGTCTAAAGCATACTGGAAGTATTCGTTGAAGAAGATGAGACCCTCCTGGGAGTTCATTCCCTCCTGGGAGTTCATGATCTCAACATCCCGGAAGTAGGTAGACTCTCTGGGGTGAACGGGCATGAAGCTTTCATCCCGAAGAGCTCCGCCGACGGTGATGCAAGCTCCAGCAACTTTGGGATATCCTGGAGAGCTGAACTCATTCTTCTGTGAAGGAAAGTAAGGTGTTGAAATAGATATGTAATAAGTGTAGAACTACTAAATGTAAAAGTACTCACCTTGTGTTCGTCTTGAGCCAAAACCAAATCGCGGACCGATGCACTCTTAAGGCAGTTATCGATCTCGGCAGGAGTGGTCATGGGACAACCAATAATACGAGCGATCTCGTATGCACCCTCGGTTGGATCCTGACAGATGACCCAGGGCATGAACAAGGTACCGGACTGGATGATGGCACGTTTGAAGAGTCCCTCGCGAACACGGGGGCTATGGAGCATAGCGGAAACTGCATGTCCTCCGGCAGACTCTCCGAAGATCGTAACGTCCTCTGGGTTTCCACCGAAGCTACGAATGTGTCGGGATACCCACTCAAGCGACTCGAGCACGTCGTACATGGCAGCGTTACCAGGGATAGCCTCGGTACCAGTAGAGAGAAATCCGAGCGTACCCAAGCGATACTGTATGACGACGAGAACGATGTCCTTCTCGAGCAAGTACTCAGGTCCGAATCGCTCCGCGGATCCGACCACGAAGGCACCTCCGTGGACGTAGAGCATGACAGGACGATTAGCCGTAAGCTGAAGGAGCAATATTGATTAGATGAGTCCGCAGACATTACAGGAGCAATTACTTACATCGTTGGAGTAGACGGAAAGCGTGAGACAATCCTCGGCATCAGGGTCATCTTGAGAAACAGTGCGTCGCTGAGGACAGCCACGACCAGGAGCGGTGACATTCATGACACTCGTCCAGGGAAGTACACTGAGAGGAGCACGGAAGCGTTGCTCTCCTACCGGAGCCTCGGCATACTTGATGTTGAAGAACTGGTAGATGGGTCGTCCAGTCCAGGCCGTCTCTCCCATGGTTCCCAAGACTGATCCAAGTCCTTGGATGTCTACCACCGGTCCCTGATCTTGTGCCAGGGAAGTGCCAGTGATCAAGGCGATCGTGAGCACGGATAGTAAAGCAGCGAAGGAATACTGAAGACGTCCCATGCTTGAAACTGTACGTATTGTCGAGCTGTTCAGTGAGGAGTTTGTATTATGCACAGGCCAATCGCTTTCTGAAGCATCTAGCCGAAAGTGCATCCTTTTATACGGCTTTGGGGGTCGATAGAGGCTACCTTTGGGCTGCATGGAATAGGGGGGAGCTCGCTATCAGCGGTGTGGCCTGATGACGGGATTAGATATCGTATTGGGACGATAAGGGTTATGTGGTGGGGTTGTATAATAAATTGCATTCGTCTGGGAACGAGATAACGTACTCGATGCACCAACACACAGAGGCAATCATAAGGGGCGTGTTGATAAGAGTTATGTATCCGGAGAATGGAAGTGTTCCTTCGAGACTTAGCATTGTTTGGAAAATGTCGGTAAATGGGACTGATCGATGGGGGATTTGCGGTGTTCAAGGGGACAACAGATAAGAGTCTGCAGGAGGACGTAAGCATATCAGAGGGATGGTAATTTTCGCGAAGAAAGCCGTTATCAGAACACAGACATTCGCGCTCGCATTGATATAGCAAAGTAATCTTTGATCACGCGTTAAACGGGACAACATGGACCGCGTATGTATGTTAGAGGGAATAGCTCGACTTTCAGAAGAATGTGAAGTGAAAACTTGCCTATAGAAATGATGCTATGAAGCACAGTCTTGAAGCCGGTCTCGTGGTACAGTTGTCAACTCGTACGACTTAACAACAAGCCCGTCATGGGTTCAAGCTCCAAATAGACCGTGCCGCCATACGTAGGATTGACTATCCTGCTATGGGGGTTATCCAAAAGTCATTGAAAGCCAAGCTCACAAGTGGTACAGGCAGGCCTTGACCGAAAACGGTTGTTGAGCCAAAAGAAGAAGAAGAAAAAGATGTTAGAGAAATTTCTATACAAGTAAAAGGCGATTAATGCGAAGCATGTTATATGCAGTAGGTATATAATGTTGATGTGTGCGTTGTAGACAATTCCGTCTGCTGTTTTGTAATATGAACTGTATTTGTTTCAAGATTGTCTATCCTAGAGATCTATAAAGCTCAAAGGTAATTTGTTTATGCGGTTCGTTAATTGACAGCTGGCTGATGTTGAGGGAAAATAAGCTGTTCTGAATTTAATAGTGGATTCGATTTTGGAGTCACGGGAAACTTTGTAATTATCACATGTATAACCAAGCTGTACTATAGACTTCAACATTCAATTGGACTTTCGGAGTACAAATAGAATGACAGCTAAAATTTGTTACATTTCAATTATGTTTATTTATTTATTTCATTAAATTAATGCACATGGGATAACTGTACCAGTATGTACTACCGGCAGTGTACCTGGTTTCGGCAGGGTAACCAAAAACGTGTAATTACGCAAAAACGCGCTGAAAATTGTCTCAACACATATTTTTTAAATACAGATATGCTCATTTGTTGTTCACATACGAAATTTCACATCATTTCCTTGCATATTTTTCAAAATATCAAACAAAATGTGCAGAGTTCAACATGTTTCGGCAGATTTGCTGTCAGCCAGTACTTCGGCAGGTTTAATTATTAAGAGAACCAGAGCACTAACACAATGAAAGTGTGTTTTTATGAAATATTTTGTGGTTGGAAAATTTATTCTTGCCTGAATAATTTTAGAATCACGAAAAACTAGTAATTATTCACTTTAAAAGCAGCCGAATATAGGTACACGGTAAATATTGATTTTTGACAGATCAATGCTGTGGGCTCCTGCCGAAACATGAAACAATAACTCACTTTTGATTTTGCTGAATAATCATTTAAAACTTGACCAGAACGCTACAATGCGTATATCGACACATAAAACGACATTTCTTGTACAAAATACCACCAACTTCACAGTAAATGATCCAATAACTTGAAAGAAAAATAATAATTTTTGAGGCAGTACTCTATAACCGTCATACTGTCTTTTTTTCTTCAATGCCTTCTTTGTTTGTAACTCACATCAAAGAGACTGTAAAAACTGCCAGCAAAATGACCAAATCGTGCAACAAAAAAATAATAATTTAAGTGCTTTTCAACACCAATTTTGGGAAAGTGAGAGTGTAAGACCGTTTTAAAGATTGTTGTCTACCTATTTGCATCGATTAAAACGTTTTCCGACTCGTATTCGCGATGCCGAAAATAGGACCAAACTGCCGAAAATAGGAACATAAACAGTGATTGCATTTTCACGAATATCTCTAAAAACTACATTTAAACCGACAAATAAAAAATAGCACAACATAATATGATAGCTTATCGTTCAAAATAATGTCACTTTCAAGAAATATAATAAAAATTGTAATTGTACGATCAGTTTTTGTGAAACTGATGCACTAACCTGCCCAATACTGGTACATTTACTCTAATACTCACCGGATAAAACGAAATTGAAAAGAACTTTCACTTTCAGTACAATTATTGTAATGTACCTTTCTGGAAAAAATGCATTTTATTTTGATTTCGCTTGTTTCGACAAGCGATATGTTATGATGTTTCTATAAGCATATATTACAATAATATTAGGATATTTTTACAAGTATTAGTGCGCGATCATTAGCTAACTATCGAAGATGTAGTTTGTTTGATCTTAGATACCACATCATATCCGATCTTCTGCTTCCGAATATCATTTTTTATCCACATACCATCCGTCTCTGTAAACTTCTCAGTCTGAGTCGTATGTGCGCTCACCAGCAGTTAAGGACAGTACAGTACGGTACAGTGGAATCCTCGTGTGAACTTGTTATCTCGTGAAAATCTACTCTTTTTAATTTTATATCTCAAGCATATTTCGGTCAGTCGATAAGTCGAATTATGGCTTATCGCGATCGCCAGCGGATAGAAAAGGGCGTGAGATTTATTGTGCAGAAGAGAATCAATCTAGCCACAGGAAACGTACACCAGTTAGTTATCAACAACCCTCGAACCTGTTGATAATGAAATGCATTCGAGTTGTGCATGCACAAGCGACCGGCTCAATGGACCGATAAGGAGTCGGTGGTCATGAATGAAAGCTCAAAGCTCACCGAGCGTATCTCGTCTTTGGGGGGTCCGTTGTAGCGTAACGTAGCGTACCGTTATCTCAGTCAGTCAAAGAACACGTGCAACAAAGGAAGGAGTATGATGCTTGATTATTAGTTTATTGTACTGTCGAGCCTCTGATTAAGGCCGAAATAATTAGGATAAGTGGAGGAGTATTGTTGTTACGTGTGTAACAGTAAATGAGTAGCTGGGTAGACTTTCTTAGAACTGGCTTTTGTAGGATTTATTGTACAGTTTAAAAATTAGTCGGTCTTTCTGCTTTATATTTTGCTACTGCCGCTAACTTTTTGGATGGCGCCTATCCTCGAACAGCTGATCCGTCTTGACCGCACTTGACCCTGCTTAGCGACCGCTGCCGAACTTTGTCCTAATCGGTCCTACTTTTGATCATATATCTGTCTCGTATTTGGGAATATCTTTTTGTCCTTATCTAACAGGTGCCGCCATCTGGTGTTTATAGTTCTAACTATTCGAGCTATCCTATACAGCTTGATGTTTTGTAAACATTCGCCTGTCAAAATGCACGATGTCGTTATCGTGCCAACAAGTATGCTCGAGGGTCTCACTGCTTAGTTCTTGGGGCTCCGATTTAAGAAGAGATCCAGGCAAGTTGCCGGCAAAACGGATAGCTTTCGGGGTCCTCTGGCCTTTTCAACACTGTTAGTAAGCTCATTGACGAAGTACTCTTTCTGCTCTGGAGGGTTCACGAGTCGGAAGTATGGTCCAAACGGTCCTGAAGAAGTATAAAAGAGTGTTGAAAGAGAATTAGTTAAAGAAATAAGGAAGGACTGTTTCGACATGAGTATTACTTACTCGATACAGCTGGCCATGGAATGACGTTGTCAGCCTGAGGTACGCCAGTGATGGCAAAGGACGTCCAAAGATCCACCATGATCTTAGCCATTTGGGTGTGTTCTTCGTTCAGTACGTTCGACATGGGGAACAAGAACTTGAGCTCATCGCCATGACCGACTGAGTTGGGGAAATCGTACGGGAAACCGGGAGTCATTGGAGACGGCGGACCAACGTAGTCAAAATTGTAGAGGTAGACTTGTCCGGGAAGCGCTCTAGCGAATCGGTTAGCCTCCTCGACGGATCCGTACTTGAGGGCCAAGTTTCCAGCAACCTGGAGCAAGAAATCGAAGGTTATAATAGCAATGAAAGATCATATAGTGATCTTGATCACTCACGTCAATGAACAGAGGAACTATCTCCGAGAAGTTAGCACGATCCATCTCCTCCCAGGTGGCCTTGGACAGGAGCTCATAGCCAACAACGGCATCGACGAAGGCACCAGATCCAAATTTAATGTTTACGGTCTTGAGAAACTCCAGGAAGTCCCAGTGAGAGTCGAACTCGATGGGTTGGGAGTCTAAAGCATACTGGAAGTATTCGTTGAAGAAGATGAGACCCTCCTGGGAGTTCATTCCGAAGATGATCTCAACATCCCGGAAGTAGGTAGACTCTCTGGGGTGAACGGGCATGAAGCTTTCATCCCGAAGAGCTCCGCCGACGGTGATGCAAGCTCCAGCAACTTTGGGATATCCTGGAGAGCTGAACTCATTCTTCTGTGAAGGAAAGTAAGGTGTTGAAATAGATATGTAATAAGTGTAGAACTACTAAATGTAAAAGTACTCACCTTGTGTTCGTCTTGAGCCAAAACCAAATCGCGGACCGATGCACTCTTAAGGCAGTTATCGATCTCGGCAGGAGTGGTCATGGGACAACCAATAATACGAGCGATCTCGTATGCACCCTCGGTTGGATCCTGACAGATGACCCAGGGCATGAACAAGGTACCGGACTGGATGATGGCACGTTTGAAGAGTCCCTCGCGAACACGGGGGCTATGGAGCATAGCGGAAACTGCATGTCCTCCGGCAGACTCTCCGAAGATCGTAACGTCCTCTGGGTTTCCACCGAAGCTACGAATGTGTCGGGATACCCACTCAAGCGACTCGAGCACGTCGTACATGGCAGCGTTACCAGGGATAGCCTCGGTACCAGTAGAGAGAAATCCGAGCGTACCCAAGCGATACTGTATGACGACGAGAACGATGTCCTTCTCGAGCAAGTACTCAGGTCCGAATCGCTCCGCGGATCCGACCACGAAGGCACCTCCGTGGACGTAGAGCATGACAGGACGATTAGCCGTAAGCTGAAGGAGCAATATTGATTAGATGAGTCCGCAGACATTACAGGAGCAATTACTTACATCGTTGGAGTAGACGGAAAGCGTGAGACAATCCTCGGCATCAGGGTCATCTTGAGAAACAGTGCGTCGCTGAGGACAGCCACGACCAGGAGCGGTGACATTCATGACACTCGTCCAGGGAAGTACACTGAGAGGAGCACGGAAGCGTTGCTCTCCTACCGGAGCCTCGGCATACTTGATGTTGAAGAACTGGTAGATGGGTCGTCCAGTCCAGGCCGTCTCTCCCATGGTTCCCAAGACTGATCCAAGTCCTTGGATGTCTACCACCGGTCCCTGATCTTGTGCCAGGGAAGTGCCAGTGATCAAGGCGATCGTGAGCACGGATAGTAAAGCAGCGAAGGAATACTGAAGACGTCCCATGCTTGAAACTGTACGTATTGTCGAGCTGTTCAGTGAGGAGTTTGTATTATGCACAGGCCAATCGCTTTCTGAAGCATCTAGCCGAAAGTGCATCCTTTTATACGGCTTTGGGGGTCGATAGAGGCTACCTTTGGGCTGCATGGAATAGGGGGGAGCTCGCTATCAGCGGTGTGGCCTGATGACGGGATTAGATATCGTATTGGGACGATAAGGGTTATGTGGTGGGGTTGTATAATAAATTGCATTCGTCTGGGAACGAGATAACGTACTCGATGCACCAACACACAGAGGCAATCATAAGGGGCGTGTTGATAAGAGTTATGTATCCGGAGAATGGAAGTGTTCATTCGAGACTTAGCATTGTTTGGAAAATGTCGGTAAATGGGACTGATCGATGGGGGATTTGCGGTGTTCAAGGGGACAACAGATAAGAGTCTGCAGGAGGACGTAAGCATATCAGAGGGATGGTAATTTTCGCGAAGAAAGTCGTTATCAGAACACAGACATTCGCGTTCGCATTGATATAGCAAAGTAATCTTTGATCACTCGTTAAACGGGACATGGACCGCGACCGGAAGTAACCGTTTGGGTGAATGTAATCTTTATGGATTTAAATTCAAAAGGCAGACGGTGGTTGGGAATTTCCCACTTTGTATGTTAGAGGGAATAGCTCGACTTTCAGAAGAATGTGAGGTGAAAACTTGCCTATAGCACACGGGTCGGAAAACGTTTTAATGAATGCCAATAGGTAGACAATAATGTTCAAAACAGTTTTACACTCTCAATTTCCTAAGATTGGTGGTAACTACTTAAATTATTAATTTTATGTTGCTAATTTTGGTCATTTTGCTGGCAGTTTTTACAGTCATTTTTATTTGAGTTACAAACAAAGTAGGCATTGAAGAAATGAGAATGCCTGACGGCTATAGAGTACGGCTCCGACCGGCTCACAAATTACTATATTTCTCTCAAGTTATTTGATTATTTATATTGAAATTGGTGATATTTGATACAAGACATATCGTTTAATGTGTCGACAATACATATTGCAATTTTCTGATAAAGTTTTAAATTAATATTCAACGAAATCAAAAGTGTGTTTATCTTTCAAGTTTCGGCAGGAGCCAACAGCATTGATCTGTCAAAAATCAACATTTACTGTGTACCAATTTTCGGCAGCTTGGAAAAGTAAATAATTGGTTGTTTTTCGTGATTTTAAAATTCTAAACGGGGTAGAATAAATTCTACAACCATAGAATCTTTCATAAAAACCACACTTTCATTGTTTAAGTGCTCTGGTTCTCACGGCACATTTTGTTTTATATTTTGAATAAGATGTAAGGGAATGATGTGAAACTTCGTATATGAATAGCAAATGAGCATATCTATATTTAAAAAATACGTATTTAGGCAATTTTCAACGCGATTTGCGTAATTACACGTTTTTAGTTATCCTGCCGAAAACAGGTACACTGCCGAAAACTGGCACGGTTACCCTACATTTAAACCGGCAAATAAAAAATAGCACAACATAATATGATAGCTTATTGTTACGTTCGCGATTATTAATTCCGTAACGAACGTGTCAAACTGTAAGCTCGCGTGGTGCACGATCACCTTAATCTAGAAACCGGGAACGATACGTGTAAAAGCGGAATAAATATGCGACACAAATACTAACATGCGACACTCACGCGTACGTACACTTATGTACTATTTATCCTCGGAAAGGATACACTAACACCCTAATATGTATGGGCTTCCGGGAGTATAAAAGGGACCGAACTTTCAATAAACATTCATTCGGATTTTGAAACTCTAAGAAACCTTGTCTTTTTTATTTTGCATATACGGATCACGAAAGAAATCTCTCATCCCTCTTCACCCCCTTCTGCGGCATAGGCTCCTCAAATTACTTGAGAGAGCAACTAGCGGGAAGGTTAATCATTGGTGTCGAACGGTTGAGAAGATCGCTGTTACCCGAGCGGGTTTGATTTACAAGGCCGCATCCTTCGCGTGGCCCACAGATCCGTTCACCGTAGTAACACTTATCGTTCAAAATAATGTCACTTTCATGAAAGATAATAAAAATTGTAAGTATAAGAGCAGTTTTTGTGAAACAGATGCACTAACCTGTCCAATACTGGTACATTTACTCTAATACTCACTGGATAAAACGAAATTGAAAAGAACTTTCACTTTCAGTACAATTATTGTAATGTACCTTTCTGGAAAAAATGCATTTTATTTTGATTTCGTTTGTTTCGACAAGCGATATGTTATGATGTTTCTATAAGCATAGACTACAATAATATTAGGATATTTTTACAAGGATTAGTGCACGATCATTAGCTAACTATCGAAGATGTAGTTTGTTTGATCTTAGATACCACATCATATCCGATCTTCTGCTTCCGAATATCATTTTTTATCCACATACCATCCTTCTCTGTAAACTTCTCGGTCTGAGTCGTATGTGCACTCACCAGCAGTTAAGGACAGTACAGTACGGTACAGTGGAATCCTCGTGTGAACTTGTTATCTCGTGAAGATCTACTCTTTTTAATTTTATATCTCAAGCATATTTCGGTCAGTCGATAAGTCGAATTATGGCTTATCGCGATCGCAAGCGGATAGAAAAGGGCGTGAGATTTATTGTGCAGAAGAGAATCAATCTAGCCACAGGAAACATACACCGGTAAGATATCAACAACCCTCGAACCTGTTGATAATGAAATGAATGAAATGCATTCGAGTTGTGCATGCACAAGCGACCGGTTCAATGGACCGATAAGGAGTCGGTGGTCATGAATGAAAGCTCAAAGCACACCGAGCGTATCTCGTCTTTGGGGGTCCGTCGTAGCGTAACGTAGCGTACCGTTATCTCAGTCAGTCAAAGAACACGTGCAACAAAGGAAGGAGTATGATGCTTGATTATTAGTTTATTGTACTGACGAGCCTCTGATTAAGGCTGAAATAATTAGGATAGGTTTAGTGGAGGAGTATGCTCGCGGGTCTCACTGCTTAGTTCTTGGGGCTCCGATTTAAGAAGAGATCCAGGCAAGTTGCCGGCGAAACGGATAGCTTTCGGGGTCCTCTGGCCTTTTCAACACTGTTAGTAAGCTCATTGACGAAGTACTCTTTCTGCTCCGGAGGGTTCACGAGTCGGAAGTATGGTCCAAACGGTCCTGAAGAAGTATAAAAGAGTGTTGAAAGAGAATTAGTTAAAGAAATAAGGAAGGACTGTTTCGACATGAGTATTACTTACTCGATACAGCTGGCCATGGAATGACGTTGTCAGCCTGAGGTACGCCAGTGATGGCAAAGGACGTCCAAAGATCCACCATGATCTTAGCCATTTGGGTGTGTTCTTCGTTCAGTACGTTCGACATGGGGAACAAGAACTTGAGCTCATCGCCATGACCGACTGAGTTGGGGAAATCGTACGGGAAACCGGGAGTCATTGGAGACGGCGGACCAACGTAGTCAAAGTTGTAGAGGTAGACTTGCCCGGGAAGCGCTCTAGCGAATCGGTTAGCCTCCTCGACCGAACCATACTTTAGGGCCAAGTTTCCAGCAACCTGGAGCAAGAAATCGAAGGTTATAATAGCAATGAAAGATCATATAGTGATCTTGATCACTCACGTCAATGAACAGAGGAACTATCTCCGAGAAGTTAGCACGATCCATCTCCTCCCAGGTGGCCTTGGACAGGAGCTCATAGCCAACAACGGCATCGACGAAGGCACCAGATCCAAATTTGATGTTTACGGTCTTGAGAAACTCCAGGAAGTCCCAGTGAGAGTCGAACTCGATGGGTTGGGAGTCTAAAGCATACTGGAAGTATTCGTTGAAGAAGATGAGACCCTCCTGGGAGTTCATTCCGAAGATGATCTCAACATCCCGGAAGTAGGTAGACTCTCTGGGGTGAACGGGCATGAAGCTTTCATCCCCAAGAGCTCCACCGACGGTGATACAAGCTCCAGCAACCTTGGGATATCCTGGAGAGCTGAACTCATTTTTCTGTGAAGGAAAGTAAGGTGTTGAAATAGATATGTAATAAGTGTAGAACTACTAAATGTAAAAGTACTCACCTTGTGTTCGTCTTGAGCCAAAACCAAATCGCGGACCGATGCACTCTTAAGGCAGTTATCGATCTCGGCAGGAGTGGTCATGGGACAACCGATAATACGAGCGATCTCGTATGCGCCCTCGGTTGGATCCTGACAGATGACCCAGGGCATGAACAAGGTACCGGACTGGATGATGGCACGTTTGAAGAGTCCCTCGCGAACACGGGGGCTATGGAGCATAGCGGAAACTGCATGTCCTCCGGCAGACTCTCCGAAGATCGTAACGTCCTCTGGGTTTCCACCGAAGCTACGAATGTGTCGGGATACCCACTCCAGCGACTCGAGCACGTCGTACATGGCAGCGTTACCAGGGATAGCCTCGGTACCAGTAGAGAGAAATCCGAGTGTACCCAAGCGATACTGTATGACGACGAGAACGATGTCCTTCTCGAGCAAGTACTCAGGTCCGAATCGCTCCGCGGATCCGACCACGAAGGCACCTCCGTGGACGTAGAGCATGACTGGACGATTAGCCGTAAGCTGAAGGAGCAATATTGATTAGATGAGTCCGCAGACATTACAGGAGCAATTACTTACATCGTTGGAGTAGACGGAAAGCGTGAGACAATCCTCGGCATCAGGGTCATCTTGAGAAACAGTGCGTCGCTGAGGACAGCCACGACCAGGAGCGGTGACATTCATGACACCCGTCCAGGGAAGTACACTGAGAGGAGCACGGAAGCGTTGCTCTCCCACCGGAGCCTCGGCATACTTGATGTTGAAGAACTGGTAGATGGGTCGTCCAGTCCAGGCCGTCTCTCCCATGGTTCCCAAGACTGATCCAAGTCCTTGGATGTCTACCACCGGTCCCTGATCATCTTGTGCCAGGGAAGTGCCAGTGATCAAGGCGATCGTGAGCACGGATAGTAAAACAGCGAAGGAATACTGAAGACGTCCCATGCTTGAAACTGTACTTATTGTCGAGCTGTTCAGTGAGGAGTTTGTACTATGCACAGGCCAATCGCTTTCTGAAGCATCTAGCCGAAAGTGCATCCTTTTATACGGCTTTGGGGGTCGATAGAGGCTACCTTTGGGCTGCATGGAATAGGGGGAGCTCGCTATCAGCGGTGTGGCCTGATGACGGGATTAGATATCGTATTGGGACGATAAGGGTTATGTGGTGGGGTTGTATAATAAATTGCATTCGTCTGGGAACGAGATAACGTACTCGATGCACCAACACACAGAGGCAATCATAAGGGGCGTGTTGATAAGAGTTATGTATCTGGAGAATGGAAGTGTTCCTTCGAGACTTAGCATTGTTTGGAAAATATCGGTAAATGGGACTGATCGATGGGGGAGTGGTCGCGGTTGTCAAGGGGACGAGTAAGAGGACGCAAGCATATCAGAGGGATGGTAATTTTCGCGAAGAAAGCCGTTATCAGAACACAGACATTCGCGCTCGCATTGATATAGCAAAGTAATCTTTGATCACTCGTTAAACGGGACAACATGGACCGCGAGCGGAAGTAACCGTTTGGATGTAATCTTTATGGATTTGAATAGAACACGTAGACGGTGGTTGGGAATTTCCCATTTTTTATGTTGTACGGATTGTTGTAATAGGATAATGCTTTGTTATATACATCTCGTCATTTAAACAATGTGTTGTTGACTTGTTAGCGCAATTCTAACATCTGCTCTTCTGCTATTTTGTAACATGGCCTGTATATGTTGGAGGATTACGTAGCACAAGGTGATTTGCAAAGCACACGGATCGCGAATTGTTTGCAGCTTTAGATAACAAATGGTCAAGTAGTACATAAAATGACTTATTTTAGAGTCATTGGAATCCTTGTAATCATGCAAATTAACACCAGCTGAACAACCAAACAGTAGGGCAACTTTCAAAATTCGAACGATCTCTTGCCTTCAATATACAAGAAAAAGAAGCAGCTAAAACTTCAAAATAGAGTTTTGGATAATTTCAAGCCATATCAGCATTAACGAGAAGTAGTGTAAGTACCACCGAGCTACATTAAAGTCGATGCCGGTGGTACTGCTATTTTTGAAGATATTGAACAGATACATTATATGGGGATATTGTGTTCCAATGGAAAATTGTGCAAAGTTGTTTATTTTTATTTGATGAAAACATAAATGATCATAAATACTTACAGACTTCCGATAGGTGACATAAAAAGCAAAGATAGGTAACTACCCAAATAGCCAATATTGTTTAAGCAGCCAATTTGGGCAAGCTAAAGATCGCTGCTTGAATTCGCCTTTTGCAGTAGATAACCAGCATCAAAGTTCCGGGCGCCTTCTAAATACCGTCTAAACAGCTTCCTTATACCAGGAGGCCGGAGATTATTTTTTTGTGTGTTTTATTTTCAAGCAAGGCGACGTGGGCATGTTTATTTGTGAACTGTAAATGTTCATAACGTTCACAGAATTTTATTAATTTACAGTTAACCCAAAATCTTCTTCTTCTTCTTCCTTGGCACAACAACCGCTGTCGGTCAAGGCCTGCCTGTACCTAGTAGTGAAGTGAGCTTGGCTTTCAGTGACTTATTGTTACCATAGAAAGATAGTCCGTCCTACGTATGGGGACACGGTCTATTCGGGACTTGAACCCATTACGGGCATGTTGTTACGTCGTACGAGTTGACGACTGTACCACCAGACTGGCCGTAACCCAAAATCACTTCCTAAGTTGATATTGCTACTTCAAATAACTAATCTAACTGGAGCACAAACCACGAGACGGCGTCTGTCTTTGACACTTTTACAAGAGTCACCTGGTAGATATGTCATGCATTTAAAAGCTATAAAGCTCCACCAAGTTCGGAATACATTCTTAAAAAGCCTTAAAGTTCCATCGACAACCCTACAGATAGTACTAATCAGCCACAAAGTTCCAAAGGTATCGTGTGCTTGTTAAAAAGCTTAATGGTTCCACCAATTACCGTTTCATCTCTGAATTACCCACAAAGTACGACATCGGGACGATTGTTCGTTAAACAGCCCCTAATCAGCTATGGAGTTCGAGCTGGCTATTTGGGTAGTTACTTTTCCATGAGCAATTAGTTACTAGTTACTGGTCGTCGGTTTGAAATGAATAACATGCCCGTCATGGATTAAAGCCCAGAATGAACCGTCCCCCCGTAGCAAGGATTGACTATCCGGCTACGTGGTGTAATGCATTAAGTCTCGAAAGCCTGTATAGGCCGGCATGTCCGCGTAGGACGTTACGCCAAACAGAAGAAGAAGAAATTTGTTTCTTATTCATAACAGAGTAATGGGTTATTTTTATACGCTACTACTAAACATTGTCATCTCTATTACAGACATTAATTTAAAAAAAAACTATATTGGTATGAAAGATAATGGTTTATAATTTAGGTATTTATTTAATTATTACAATGTATCGTGTATCTTGTGGTTGTTTTTTTGAGGGATTTATCATCAGCTCAATTGACGAAGTGAACTCTTCTAAAGGAACGTTTTTCGTCGTTGTTACCCTATGTGGACTGTTACGCCCTGTTTGAGTTATCTGTAGTGGCTCTCACCACTACCCTCGCCACTTTGCAACATCACCAGTTCATGACCAAATATTTTTATTTCATTTCCAAATAATTTAACATAAAAAAGATTTTGCCAAAATAGACAGGGTTGTTGTAAAAGTTTAGCTGTGGACAACAATACAACATTTGTGGAATTTCAACTCTTTCATATTGTAATTTACACTCGATAAAATGAAAGTATGACTAGAAGCAGTGAAAGCATGGCTTTCACGCTAACTGATGTTGTTTTTATAAGGTTAGCTGCCGATCGGTCGTGAGCACTGACCGCATATTCATCGTAATAGTTGGTTCCAATGCTGAACGGGTTGTTGATGTGCAGATACGGACCAGTAGGACCTAAGGTTATACAAAAAAAAAATACAAAATTAAATGTTAAATACAAACAAACGATCGTTGTGCTTTGTGCCACTCACCATTAACTTTAGGCCACGCCGGCACACCCCTGGAAGACTTCGGGACGCCATCTATAGCGAACGACGTCCAAAGATCTACCATAATTTCTGACATCAGCGTATCGGCTGTATTGAGCCGGGTGACGTGCTCGGGGTAAGGGAACAGGTAAATATTATCATCCGAATGATGTGCCCCACCCAGGAACGGATAGTGGGACGTGTTGGCCCCATACCCGAAGCGCGTATGTTCACCCTGATAGTCGAACGAATAAAGATACGTTTCCTTCTCGCTGTATCGCGCATTATTTTGCACATCTCGCAAAACGGGTGCCTTGATGACGATAGTGCCCGCAATCTGTAACGATGACAAGAGGGCGAGGATGATAACATTGTGTGTGCGCGGTCAGAAGTCACCCTGAAGACGATACTCACATCGATCACACCCGCCATAAGCTGAGTGAAGTTGCCACTCTCGAGCTGCTGCTCGGTGAACAGGGACTCGATCTCGTACCCCGCCAATGCGCCGGAATGCTCGTCGATGCCGAACAGACGGTTCGCCGTATCGATCAGATCGTACTGGTTCGACTGCTTGCCGTTGATCAGTTCCATCGCTGCCAGCATATCGTACAGCCCGGTCACCATGAACGTACCGTCGTGCTTGGTAGCGCCCGCCATCATGCGCACGTCCTTGCGCACCTGTCCCGAGCGCATCACGTGAATCGGATCGGCGGGGAGAAAGCCGGACGGACCGCCAACCACCATACCGCAGCCACCGATATTGTTGACGCCCTGGTTCATCATGCGATCTTGCTGCAATAAGGTTTGAGATTGTTGGAATTATTAAATCAATTTTGTAGCGACTCTGATTCAGATGTATGCATCTGACAGCATCTCCAAAGATTCACTAATTTCGATGGGTTCTCGAATCCATAAATATTATTGATTCTCGAGTAATTTATGAAAATTTAAAGGATATTTTTGGATATTTACTTATAGATTCCAAAATTAATATCCAATGACGTTCCCTGCTTTTGACTATGAGTCCTCCAATGTGTATGAATATTTATAGGCTCTTGAATGTTTATCCAAAGCTTCCACCCCTTTTTTGCCTTATAATTGCACTTCAGTATAAAAGTGGTTTGAATCGATTGGTGAGCACTGGGTATAAATTCAGCCTCGTAGAACCAAATCTTCAGAAAATATTTAAAGATTCATAGATCTTTGCATTTTAATTTTTTAATCCTCAAAGACTTGTGTAACTTTTGAGATTCATCAATTGAGATTCGAAACACTCCTCGCAGAAGATTCACATGAATGAATACACCCTAACAGCTTACCGAATGCAAGTCGAGCGCCCTGAGCAAATTCAGTACCGGCAACTCCTGCAGACACTGTTCCACATCCTCGAGCGGGCGCGCTACGTCACAGCCAGCGAATTTGGCAATCTCTTTCGCATTCTCCACCGGGTTCGGGTCGATCGCCCAGGAACTGGTCGAGCCGCCCGACTGCAAGATGACCTGCCCGAAGTAGGACGACGGTACGACCGGGCTGTACAGCAGTGCACTAACAGCGGCCGCTCCAGCTGACTGTCCGAACACGGTAACACGCCGCGCATCTCCACCAAAGTCAGCGATGTGGTCTTGTACCCATTTTAGGGCGAGCACTACATCGAGCATGCCCGCATTGCCCGGAATGGTGGAGGACAGCGTGGAGAGAAAGCCGAGAGCACCGAGTCGATACTGCACGGCAACCAGCATGACGTCCCGTTCCAGCAGATAGTTGGGCGGATGGTCGGCCGCCTTGCCGAGATAGAACGAGCCACCGTGGATGTACACCATGACGGGATGGTTCGCCGTAACCTGTGGCCGAAAAGACCGCCCATTAGCATTGCGTGACGAAAGAGAGATGCTTTATCGCTCCCTCGGATGACTTACATTTTTCGTGTAGACTGATAGCGAGAGGCAGTCCTCGATGGCGGGTGTTATGTCGCCCGGTGGCAACTGATCGGTAATGCCAGGCTGGGGACAAGGACGGCCCGGCAGTGATACATCCTTCGCGGCAGTCCACGGTACGATCGGGACCGGCGCACGAAAGCGTCGCGCCCCGGTCGGCGCCTCCGCGTACGGTATGTTGAGGAACTGATGGACGCGCTGCTGGGTACGGGCGGTAAGCGTTTCCGACCCCACTACCTCACCGAGGCCCTGAATGCGCACCGTGATCGCACAGGTAGCTGCGGCAAAGCACAGCAGCACGACGAGCAGGCTCGAACGGCAAACCGACACGAACAACATCTTGCTAATGACTGGCGGCGGCGACGGCGGCGATGGCGGCCTTCCCAAACGACCGTGTTGAGCTCACGTACTTGGCGTTGAACAACCTCCCCTCCCTCCGTTGCCGATGACCGTTGCTCAGTGCAATTAAAGGGTGACTGTTTTGGGCGATAGAGCGATGATAAGAGCGTGTTGGATAAAGCGGTGTGAACCCCAAGCCCTTGCTCACTCTCGATGTGTAAATGTGGCTGTGTGTGTCGAAAGGAAGGGGTAACTGTTATACGGCGAATGAGATACGCGTATACTTCGAGTCACGATAGCTGGAAGATAAGAGCAGATCAATCAATTTGATGGTAAATGATTGCAGATTGCCATTTTGATCGAATTCAATTTGTCATTGCACGTAATTTAACCTTGAATTCCCAAGATAGTTGTGTTACATCGCCGCACTAGTTGAACAAACATTCATGTTTTGGGCACAAAATGTAGCAAATCTAACTATTCACCACACATACAGAGGCTCTAATAACGATACCGGCGCGTTAATCTGCTCGAATGAAAGTGTTGAGCGCGTGTTGAGTCGATGAAACGCCTTTTTTGCTGAACACCTCAAGTTTTTTTTTTTTTTTGCGAAAACCTGTTTGGATGAAGATTTATTCGTTTTATATGTGTGTTTTCGTTGTTTGTTCACGTTGTTCGTTCGCCGTTATTGTTGTTGTTGCATGTCTTTTGTTTGTTTTGATTTTGTTTTTTCCCCCATTCCAATTGGGTCCTACTCTTTTCAATTATGGCAAACAGTTTTTGGGTCATCTTTTTCTTTTTTGTTTGCTCGATGCTGATGCTGTGCTTCACTGTTGTGGATTTGTACAGTTATATAACGTTCTGTATTATTTTCTCTTATCCATTATGCTTAATACAGAAACTCGTGTTGATATTTTGATATGAACATTTCATTTTCTTTATTATACTTAATCCTTTTTATTGTACTTTTGTTTTCTTTTTTTAATAAACTAGAAGCCATTTCATTATTCATAAAGCATTATTTCACAAAAGTATTATTTGCACCAAATTCGGGCTAAAGTTTGCTGTCCCCGGCTATAGACGATTTTAATGTTTAAGTGCTTCTAGTTGCGATCGATTATTAAACACATTTTATTGGTTTTTTGTAATGTTGTTGTAGCTTTTCCTATGGCAACTTTAGTTTGCAAAACCCTTATCTATAAATGTATACCGCCATGTAAAAATAAGCTTTATTGCAGCCGCACCAAAACACCTTCGAGACATGGGAGGGAAATTAGCTGTATCTTATTTATTGCTGTGCGCTTGATAGTTGAGCCAAGTGTGTGTGTGTGTACAGTACAGGTTCGAAGTACGGACGGTCGATGTTGCACAAAATTAATCTAACATGGTCGGTTTATTTTCAATTTAGTTCCTTAATTATGTTACTTGACACCCTGGTCGGTGCCTCCGCGTACGGTATGATTGACACGCTGCTGGGTCAACGGTTTATACCGTTTTTGTTGGCCTGTTTTATTATTTGGGATAAATGACGGCCAGGTCGTTTTGGAATCTATATATGGCTGATTAAAAAAACATTCTAAACAACTTTAGAAATGTTAAGGGTCTATGGTACTTCTATCAAGAGAGTCAAACGGGAATAAGCATTAGCGCCTGAAGGTATGCAATTGTACGCAAAACAGTATAGCGAACCAAACGACTATTTGAAACCGAATAAAAAACACAAGGCATCACATTAACTTTAACTCATTATTTTCTCCAATTTCAAAGGAATGTAATTAAATAATAAATACAAATTGTTTTTCATTTATTTCAAAATTAATAATCCACTAGGAACGTTTCCATTAATTGTGTGTGAATAGCTTTTCTAATAAAGATTAATTCTAATAAGAAATTAGTAACTTAATGCTATAGGATTTTACAATCAATTCTGCTATCTGCAATCAACGCGTTTGTCCTGGTTTGCTCCACTGTGCTCCATTCTCCCTTTGGTGGAGCCCATCACACCTCATGCCTACCTCCTCATCTGCTGTTGATGATAAGCGTCGCTGCCTGCTACAATAACAAAACCGGTTCACTGTCAGCTGGTAACTGTCAGTCCAAAGTGGATAAAGCGTCATAAAAAGACGTCGAAAGCGAAGAAAGAAATCCTCGAGAATCTGCAGCCGGGATTCTCCATTCCTAACGGTTCTAAAGTTGTATTTTAGTTTGGTTCCAGCATCGGTACGGAATCGATCGCTAAACGATTCGTCGCGTCTCTTTCACCGTCTCTGTCAACAATGTTCACTTATTGTTGGTGTTTACTTTTTCCCACAGTTCTCCTACTCACCGTCATGACCGACCAAGGTGTGGAGGCCAGTTCGCCGATCGTAAATCTGGCCGAGCTGGGTGCATTGCGGGGCAGCACCGGCACGAGCGCTTGGACGGGTCGCAAGTTTTACCAATTCCTGGGCGTTCACTACGCCCAAACAACGTCCGGCAAAAATCGGTTCCGGGTGAGTGGAAGCATCTAGTGTAAATAGAGAAAATCATAGTCATAACATTAATTTCTCTTTCTCCCAACAGCCGCCGATAAAAGTAGCCCCCTGGCAGGGGATAAAGGATGCCAGCCGGCACGGCATGCCCTGTCCGCAGCTGAAGTTGCTGTCCCTATTTACCGGCAAAGCGTTTGCCGGTGATCCGGAAGACTGTTTAACGCTGTCAATCTACAGCTCCGATGTAAGTCTATTCCTACTAAACGACCCAAAGGGTGGAAATTAATCACAATTTTCTTCTCAACCCAAGCTCGCGGCCAAGCGCCCGGTGATGGTGTTCATCCACGGGGGCGGTTTTTACGAAGGCTGTGCCAAAAACCAAACGGGCGAGTATCTGATGGAACGGGACGTTGTCCTAGTGACCATCCAGTATCGGCTGGGGCCGCTCGGATTTCTGCAGACCGACACCGGCAGCATTCCCGGCAATATGGGGCTGATGGATATGAAGCTGGCGCTCGAATGGGTACAGGAGCATATCGGGCGGTTCGGGGGCGATCCGGCCAATGTGACGCTGTTCGGGCAGTCGGCCGGTGCGGCCGCCGTTTCCGCCCTGCTGTACAGCCCGCAGGTGCCGGACGGGTTGTTCCACAAGGTGATACTGCAGTCGGCCGGATCGAGTGCGCCGTGGGTGTGGGACAGGGAACCGCTGCAAAGTGTGCGAGATCTAGCGTTTGAAGCTGGCGAGGAATTTGATGCACCGGAGGAAGAAATCGATACGTTTTATCAGAACGTAGACGTTTGGAAGCTGTTGCATGTGTTCAACGAGTACAAGGTAAAGACAACGCTGGAGAGCGGATTGGATCGTGTCGGTGGCAATCGGCTCGTGACCGGCGATTGGGAGCGATACCTACCGCAAACGCCGCTGGAGTGTATGAAGCAGGGCAAGGTACGGCCCAACATTCCGATGATGGCGGGCGTCACCAAGCACGAGGGCACCTTTCTGCTGACGACCGTGTACGATCATTTCAAGAGGACGGGCAAGCTGGATGATCCTGCTTTTGTGAAGTATGGCTTGATGGATGCTGTGAGCAAGTTCCTGGGCGCAGGAGATGATCCCACCGGTGCGTTCGTTGGGTATCAGATGCGATCGTTGTTCACGTCGAAGGAGCTGGAAAGTGGCAGCTTTGGTGAGATGGCCGATGGATTGATTGATGTAAGCAAAAAAAAAAAAGATTTCTTCTCTCTTCTTGGTAATGTCTTTAATTATGTTTTCCCTCCTTTTCCTTTGTTTAGCTGGCTGGCACCATACTGATCAAAGCGCCGCTGCTCCGCGAAGCGCAGGCGAATGCACGCGTCAATCCAAACGCGACGTACCTGTACACGTTCGATTACGTCGGCGAGCATTCGCGGTTCGGCTATGGGAACGATACGTCCCACTATCCGTTCGGCGGTGGCGTGCACCATTCCGACGACAAGCTGTACCTGTTCCCGTACCCACCGGGCAAGCCGGACGCGCTGAACGAACGCGATACGGCGATGGCGAAGCTGATGGTCGACCTGTGGACGTCGTTTGCGGCGGAAGGGGTACCAAAGTCGGACCGCTTGACCGTACCGTGGAACCCGATGACCGGTGAGTGTGTGGAGAGCACATCGATGTTGGGTGAGTGTTAGTAATTTTCTAATGCAATTCTTCCGTTTTGTACAGCTTACGCTGGGCCTTACCTTCACATCAACGATCCGCCGAGCGTGGGGGACAATTTCTACCGCGAGTTTACCGCTGCAAGCGATGAGAAACGAAGCCGGAACAAGGAACGTACCTAAAAAGAGAGAGAAAGAGAGTGAGAGGGGAAGGAAGAGTGGCCTTTTCTTATACTTAAAACCGATCCATCTATACAACACCATTCATCATCACATATCGCGGTGGGTTAAAGGTAGGTAAAACCTCTGGGGACAGTATGCAACGCTAATAAAAGCGAAAAACCAAAACATACCTGCAGGAAAACGGGAACACGGCTAAGAAGGTCCGAAAAGTGTGAATGCTTCGAGGATAGTGTGTTGTGTGTGCGTGTAATTCCCTTTGTCAAAAGGTGACAAAAGGTATGCTGTGTTTGAAACGTGGGAAGCAATGGTCACACAGTCACAGCGCGCGTACGATTAGCAACAAAAGAAGGGATGAAAAGGGAAAACATTCACAGTAGCATTCAGCAAACAAATGTGATGCCCGAAGGCAGGGGAAGCGAGGGAATCAGGAAGTAGAATTGAACCCGCGTTTGAATAAGGCAAAGTTAGATGCACGATATGGGAATTTCCCAACACACCAACATACAGGTCACGAACGTACTGTTTCGTCGTGCAGGAGCAGCAATTGCCACGCGCGCTCGAAAATGTTGATCGGCGCAGAATGAGCGATTTAGAATTAGTGCATTAAATGCGGGGTTTTAGTAGTGATGTGCTCTCTGGAGTGCACCCACGACTCCGATACAGCTTCGACTATTTTTAGTCCGATAACAACACCGGCAAAATGGGAATCATTAGTTCTGCCTGGAGTCGAAGTCATCCGGATTGATGGCGTTAGGAGTCGTCAGGAGTAGTCTGGGGCCTTCTGGAGTCATCCGCAATCGTCTGGAGTCATACGGAGTCGTCCTAAGTCGGCCACAGTCGACCGGAGTCGATTGGAGTCGGAGTCATTCGGAGTCGTCCAGAGTGGATCGAAGTGGACCGGAATCGGAGTCGGTAGGAGTCAACTGGAGCCTTCCGGTGCAATGTACTTGTTATCAGGCATATAATTTCGTTGCGTTTTTTGTCTTTCACTTTGCGCGTGCACTTCGTATACAGACCTTTGTTGCGAAGGTCCACTTCAGCCGACTACGGTCGACTCCGACTTCAACCGATTCCGAACGACTCCTGCCGACTCCGATTCTCCGATTCCGATTCTCCAATCAAAATTGGCTCCGAAATCAGAATCGGCTTCGGAATCGGAGTCAGTTTCGGCATCTCGATAAGAATAGGAGTTAAGATCCAAAGATGCTACGATTAATACATGAAACGATCCATATTAATGGAGATTCACGGATTGATTTCGCTTCTGAAACTTTTTATCTCAATTCGAGAACTGATTCTCATTCCGGAGCTTATTTGATGTCTGGAGTTAATCCTGATTCCGTTACCAGGGCAAATAACGATTCCCTGGTCAATCCCGACTCCGGCGCCGAATCTGATTACGGAATTGATCGACTCTGGAATCGACTTCGTAGTCAACTCGGGAATCGGCTCCGGAATTGACTCCGGAATCGGAATCGATTTCAGCATCAGAACCGACTCCGGAATTGATTCCAATCACAGCATCACAATAGGGAAGATCCGATTACGAGTTCCCACCACTACTACAGACGATTTCGAAGGACTTCGGTTAATGCTGGCCGGACCTAACTTTCGGAGTCTGTTCCGAAATGGCTGGAGTCGGATCGGAGTCGATTCAAGATTTTTGCCAACTTGATCCACCACTAGGTTGTAATACATAGAAACGCTCAAAATTATGCGAACGCAGTGCGGGGACACCGTTTTACCCATGCGATGCTGTTCCTTTCTTCCCCATTTTTCAACGCGAGGTCGGAAATGGGCTGGCGCGCCCATTGCATTTGACACCAAATAGATCCGGTCGGTCGGCCCACAATCATCCCGCTCCTTCTTGGTCGTGTCGTGAACCGCAATCAGTGTTTTTGTCCTCAATGAAATCTGTACGGGAACAACAAAAGGGAGAGAGACAGTATAAGGATATGATTTCAATAATCGTCACCTTTTGTGTGAGTGTGTTGGGCGCGCTATTGTTTGCCGCATGCAAGCAAAGGCACGGGGAGAGAGGTTCCGGTGAGCATTGTGGGCGTTTCTTGTCCACAATTATACACGCGTGGGCTTGTTTCCTTTAACCGTGTTTTTAAAGGCACAAACAAGCGAGAGAGAGAGAGAGAGAAACATTGTTCGATTTTTGAATCCCTGGAAGGACACTTGGAAGGACTTTTTTGTTCTGTTCCACCGAATCCTATTCAAGTAAATGTGTCAACTGCATCATTGTAAAAAGGGCGAATCGCTGAGGGAATCCGAACCCGGATGTAAAGGAAACTATTGTAAGCGGGGGTCTGTGGGTTTGTAGGCAACAGCAGTCACAGGTACCTACGGTTGGTGTGAATTCCCTGTTCCTTTTTTTTCCTCTCGGTTCAAATTCTGTTCACACTCCCCTTGAAAGTGGACCGCGAACCCTTGTCGCGCGCGCACACACATGTATCTGATTTGAATGGCAGGATTCAGGCTTTATTTGGTGGAAAATCAATCGGTTTTGGCGATTGTTGTGCTACTGACGGGTGCATAAAGCAAGTCGAATGTCGTTCATTATTGTGGAGCGGTTGTTATTTTTTAATGAACCTCTCTTGGCTGCCCGTTTTCCAGTAATTGCCGTTTGCAATTGTAAGGATGAATAGAACTTGGGAGGGAAAGGAGGGTGAGCAGCATGTGATTTTGAATTTAACTAAGCATTTAAACGGTTTTTGGAGGTTTTGTTAAAGGTGAAGAGGGACACTTGATGTATAAATAATACCGATGTTTGTTGCTTTCCTGTCCTGTCTTGTTCGTGAGGCAGTATTACTCAACAAAAACGCCAAAGAAAGGATTCGTTCGAAGCTTCTTCAAACACTTAAACAGTTTTATTTTAACATTACATTTCCCCTCTCGCTCATTTCGGTGCATTGCGTGAAATCTGTTCTTTTAGCACCAGAATGCTGGCACGCTGATCCTGCGGCAGTAGTGCAATCTGCTCGTCGGAAAGCTGCAGCACCTGCATGATCAGTGCCGCCTTCTCCTGGTCCGAGGCATCGTTCGATGCTCCCGCTTTGGATTTCGGTTCGGCAGCCGCTGCCTTGGCCGCATGGTCTGCCAGTGCACTTGAGGCAGTCGCCATTTGTGCTTTGCTGCCACCCATTGCACCGGACGGTGCGACCGCAGCCTCCAACCTTGGATCCTTGTGCAGACGTGGATCAACCGGACGTGGTCGTATCTCGACACCCGCCGGTGGGAATGCAACCGGTTCCGGTAGGATATTGCTGGGCTGATGGCCCGCCATAAAGGGATCCATCATGCGCAGATCCATGTCCATTGGGACGGGTGGTGCTGCTGCTGCTGCCGCAGCCGCTTGTGCCATCCGGTCGCGCAGTAGATGCCGCTCGTCACTGTCGTGATGAAACTGTCTCGGTTCGTGTCCGCCACCGTCCGGACCGTCGAACGCGGGATGTATCTGTTCCCGCACCGTTGGCACTGCACTCAGTGGATCGTCCGTCAGCACCGGCGGCATCGTGTTACGCCCGTGCAGGAAGGAGAGAGCCGTGTGTGAATCGACAATCCGCATCACAACCGCCGACTGGAGCAGGGCGTACGTGAGCTGCGGATTCTCGAGCAGCATGTTGCGCGCCTCGAGCGGATCGTTCTGTATGCACGCCTTCGCTTGACGCATCAGCTCGTACATCTGGTCCGGCTGCAGGCCGGTGACTGCTTTCGCAATCAGGTCGGGCGTTTCTTCCGGATCGCACTCGGCGCCGTACGGGTTCTCCACCTGCGGGCCCTGCAGCAGGGCGGCCATTTCCATGCGGGACTTTTCCGTACAGGCGTTGTCGACGCGCAGGGCACGTCCACCGAACTCGTACCCGTTCAGGTTGCGCATGGCGCTGAGGGCCGTCTCCTGGTCTTTGTACTCGCAGAATCCGTAGCCTTTCGGTTTGCCACTCTCTCGGTCGAATACCAATCTGTGAATGGGAAGAGGGAGAGAGCGAGCGTTGTGAATTAGAGAACACAATGTAAACAAACAACCGAGTGCGGTCACTTACTTTAGCGATAAAACGGGTCCAACTTCGCAGAAAATGTCTTTCAGCTTCTCTTCCGTTGCTTCGTACGGGATGTTTCCGACTAAAACGAGTGTGAAAAACGCCGGTTGTTAGCGATAGAAGATGCTGTGTTGTGTTGCCTTTTTAGCGCTCTTACCAAACACCGACCGCATCGATTTGTCCATCAACGTCTGATCGTGCCGGTCCATTGTAGTGGCGATGTGCAATTTATTGTATTCCAACTATTTCACAAATTAGCTGCCGTTTTTCTCAGCAAGAGTAGCGTTTTTCAACAATTTTCCTGCACAAATGGTGCAGTAAACAAACCACAGAGTTCGCGGCGCCGCTCGGTTTGCTTTGACGGTTCGGTGTTGTTTTGACAGCTCGTTTTCGCCCGGCTTTCGGAGGGGTGACGTCCGTAGCCGACGAAACGATTTGTGACGGCACATGGCGTTATGAGCGAAATTTGAATTTTTAACGTTACATCGTAGCAACGTTACATTTGTTTATTTATTTTATTTTGTTATTTTATTTAATCGCTTATGTTTTGTGATATTTTTCATTTGTATTTTTATCATTTTAAGATTCGATTTTTTATGGCAGCATCTAAGAATATTTATGATAAGTTACTTCATTTAATTATATCTTTTCGATTCCATTTAGTTTTATTTCATCATTTTTCTTCATAATTGCTTATAATAACCGGAATATCCTTTTGTCCTTATCAAAAAGAATCTTTAAATCTTTAAGAAAATAGCTCTTAAATCATAGACAATGTATAACTTCAAAACTGTATTGCAATATTTCATTTACTTCATTATTCGTTTCTTACTTCCTTTCCCTACCTACTCAACCTAATCAATATGTTCTCTGTTTCCAATTTTCCCTTTCAAGGTTATAGCGCAGCAAGAGCTGCAGGTCCGGCCATAGCCGAATGTCCGGGCTGTGTGTGCTCGATACACAGTTGCCGGATGTCACAGCAGCGTGCGTTTTGGCAATCCCCCATACCGATAAAGGGTATTAAAAGGATAAAAGTGGTCAATTAAACCTCACAATAGTGCACCGCAGGCAGGCAGGCAGGCGGGCAGTGCCGCACGCCACGACATTGCCCTCAATCCTTTTCACACCGACCCCAAATTAAGTCCTTTTTACCCCGTTTGCAAAACCCGTAGTACCGTACGGAATTTAATCCCGAAATGGTGGGCCACGATCACTGGGGAAAGGTTTTAACACGGAATCCTGCTTGCAGCGATGGGTGTGTGTACTGGCCACCCGTCGATCCTGGGTCACATGGTGGTGATCTCTGGGAAATATATTTTTTCACATGTTTCTTTAAGTGTTACTGAAGAGCAAATTCCAGCACGGAAGCATCGGAAAGAGCTTTGTAATTTTCTGACAGTTATTCGTTTAGTTTTTGAGTTACTTTCATGCATTAAACATTAACCGAATTTAATTTCTTATTTCTATTTTTTTTTACAACATTATTAAAAAAAGAATCGTTACGAAATGTAATTTCCTTTTTTGTCAAATGTTAAAAAAAGCGTTTGTTTTACGTTAAACATCCATTGTTTTCCAATTATTTCTATCACTGCGCTAACCGTTTAGTTCAAATTAATGAATAAATGAAACAAAAAGGACTCCTCTAAACGTATGCTATATGCTATATGTATCGAATCGATTTTTACACTCGTGTACTTGTTGACATTAAAAAAACACACCAACCGCATCACCGAGAAGTGTGATTGTTTACTGAAGCATACATTACAACGCGCATTTGTGTGCGGAATTATTGAACCGGTACTCCAGCCACCCGCTCCATCTGCAGCGCAATAATAATGGTCGCATAAAGGAGGAAATGAAAACGGATCGGGAAATGCTAACGTTTGAGGGCTTTTATGGGTAGTTTTTAGAAATTATTTAAAAACACAAAAATGATAAAGAAACATATTGAACACCAACACAGTTTTAAAGGTGCAATAACAGAGAAAGAAAGTGTATTTCTTACACATTTAACTAGCCATTTGTGTTGAAATAATTCCAACGCAAATGGACATAGCTGTTTTGATGATAACAATTTCATAAGAAAAGGATTCTTAGTTTAAAATATAGTTTTTAAATATATTTACTCATATAATGTTCCATTTTATTCTGTGTTAGGATAAATCTATTGCTTGATATTAGTTTTTGCATCATAAAGTGTTGTTTTATGAAGAAATTTTACTTTTTGCGTCACTCCAATTTATTTTGATTTCTTTTATGTGTTTCATATATCTATCGTTTATTTACGATTAATTGTTTTTGGATTTTTCTTACATTTTCTTATTGTTTATGGTTTGTGTTTTATTTTATTTGTTTTTTGCTGTAATATACGTAATATTTATCATTTTTCTGTTTTTTCTTCTCTTCCGATGTCTATACCATTTTTCGTTTATCTATCGATTACTTTCGTTTTTTTGTTTATGAATTTCGTGAACGTTTTCTTACTGTTTTTGTGTTTGTTATATTGTTTTTGCTGTTATTTGTTTTTCCTTAACAGTGATATACGTTTTTACATTTTCTTCTTTTGTTTTTTTTTTCTGATTTCTATACAGTTTTTTTTAATTTTGTTTGAATTTCTTCTTTGTTTCGTTATTGATTTTGTATTTTGTTTTATATTCTTTTATGTTTTTGTTCCTTTAAAATGTGATTTACGTACTTCTTTTTTGTTTTATACCTTACAGGGTTTCCCACGATTTATTGGTCGGTTCCCATCAATTTTTGGTGGGTTCCCATATTTTGTTGATGCGTTCCCACGATTTTTTGGTCGTTTCCCAGAATTTTTTGGTCCAATTGTATTGATATCCAATCGGAAAATACCAATAAATTATGGGAACGAACCAAAAATCTATGGGATACGACCAAAAAATCGTGGGAACGCACCAAAAAATCATGGGAACTGACCAATAAATCGTGGGAAACCCTGTATTGAATCTACTTTACCATCGATTGGAAAGCTTTATATTGGTTTTTAGGGTATAAAATGTATTTTCTTGTTTCTAAGTAGCGTTCAATATTAGTTCGCTTGTATGTTCGCTTTGTATTGTAATTTCATAACATTGCATTGAACGTGTAAAGTTCCGATTGCATATTGGCCAGGACACAAACAATAACAGTTACTCTCTCGCAACTCTAAGCACGGCTGTTCCCGTGAAGTAGTTTAGTTAGTTGGAATTGTTGGAACGATTAAACCATTCCTCCCCCCCCTCCTCCACATCCTCCCTTCCTTCCAACTCGTACCAAACGCGACTACCCGGAAGTTATGCTTCGTTATGCTCCCGATAAAACGAGTCTCCAGCGGTCCTTTCCGTACAACAATGAACGAAATAGGTAAAAAAGGGAAAAGGGAAACTAGGAAACCGCGGATGCAAAATAGTGCAATCGATTGAGCGCTTGAACAGCACTTGATCCCGTGGCTCTCGAGTGGCGAACGTCGCCGTT
The DNA here is from genome assembly GCF_017562075.2 of Anopheles merus. Lineage (NCBI taxonomy): Eukaryota > Metazoa > Arthropoda > Insecta > Diptera > Culicidae > Anopheles > Anopheles merus. Next base: position 11,885,725 of record NC_054085.1, read on the forward strand.
GAGGACAAGGGGCTCACGGTTCGCGCAACACCACCACTACCGAGGAGCACCCCGAGTCCTTCAACCAAAACGGGCAGAGGAGGGTTTGCGACGACCACACCCCAACCTCCGATAGCGATCTTGCGGAAGCGTGGAACAAACCAACAAAAAAACCGTCTCATTTCGCCCGCAAGTGGATTGGATTTCCCAGTTTTTTCCCAATATTGTTTGCGTTTCTGGTTGCATTTTCAGGCCTTTTGAGGGGGGGTTAGGGAGGGATTTTCACGGGGTTTTGAAGGCCCACTGTTTCTGTGGCCACACACAATCCGTGGGACTTCCTTGCCCTTGCTTGCTTGCTTGCTTGGGTCGTGTGCAATTGACGAAGACGGGCCCGGCGAGATTCCGTGTGCGCGACCAGGAAGTTTGCCAAGTGTTGCATTGAAATGTGGCCTTCGGGCGTCCCTTTCCGCGGTGGTAGCCGCGTCCATTGTGAGGTAGTTAATTTGTTGATTCTTTCACCGTATCCTGCCACCCTTTTCCGGGATTGATTTCCTCTTTTCTTCTTTTCTTCTTTCTTCGCCCCAGTACAACACACTCATTTTCTCACCTTCTTCTCACGAAACCCGCCTGAAGGAATTTCGAATTTGAAGCTTCTCTTAATCCTACAATTCTATGACAGTGTTTTTTTTTCGCTTTTTTTGAGACCAAATTGTGGTGGGTCCTTCAGGAGACGGACCAAAAAAAACCTTTACCTTCGTTTACAGTGGGCTCCTTCGGCCGATTAATCGTTCGTCGCCGTCGACTCTGGGACTTTTTCTTAAGAAGCACTTGAAACTAATTGATCTTTACCTTGCCAGCTATTTGCATATGATACACACGCACGCACACAGAGAGAGAGAAGTTCGCAGGAGCCTGGTCGATGGTGTGGGATTTCTGAAGGTGAATGTTTTTTTAAGGTTCGAGGCTCAAGTGTTCACCGCTTTCGTGGTGACTTTGTGGAGCACTTCAGCCTTCTGTACGAGGAAGTAAAATGGGATCGATTAATTTTCCGTTGAATGGTGCGTTTTTCGTTCCATTCTAAGTGTTCTTGCTTTATACGACTGCGAAAGCGATACACAATTGAAATAAAATAGGATTTGGGTTTTACTTTTTTTGGTGTGAGACTTTTTGCTCCTGTTGATTTGCCTTGCAATTGTTTTGTAAATTCCATGGTGGCCAAATTTTGAGGCACATATTGTTAGACTTAGAGTAAATGAAGTTATGTATTAAATTGCTGAAAATGCAATGGATGAAAGGAATAAATGAATAATAAAGATGAATGGACAATCATGAGAAATCATAATGCAAAAAAGAAGTGTAAAACAAATAAAAACAGTAAAACACTATGAAAAAGAAGTTGAACAAGCAAAATAAAAGCTTCGTAATGCTAAAAAATTAGTAGTATAGTAGTAGTAGTGCTAAAAAATTAGTTAGTAATGCTAAAAAATCAATGCTCAATGAACGTTAAAAAGGGAAAGAAACAGTGCACAAAACTAAACAAATATTACTGAAAGCATACCAAAAAGCAAGCAAAAAAGATGCAATATTTATAACAAAAAACGAGGAAACAAACACAAAAAACGTGTGTTCGAACGGCGGAAGTGAACAATTTTCTCGTCAAATTTTCGCATCCGTTTCCAGCGCAAAGTGTGATGTGAAAATTATACAAATGTGTTCAGCTTCTCGTTACATATCTGCTGCCCCGCGCATCTAATATGTACGGCTCATCTCATCACAAGTGTTTTTAAGTGTCTCTTTTTTTTTAAATCAAAAAATGGAAGTGGGACCCAAAGAAGATAGTGGGGTTGTGCAAGTCATGCTGAAAAACACTGAATGTGTCATGTTACACCGAGGCGGTAGTGTGGAACAAATCCTCCAAAAAACACCAGGCAAAAGTAACATCGTTTCTTAATCGGTGAAGATGTAAGCATTGATAGAGCTAATTATCATTATCAGAAATGAAACAATTGGTTTCAGTAAAAAGGGCACATCTGCACCTGAAAAAATGTCTTTCTTATACTACTAAATGGGAATATATTTGTAGTTCACCATTTCTTTGTTATTGTTTTTGGTTCATTTTCTTGAAAAAAATAGTCGATTGTGTTAGACTTTCACTTTAGAAAACATTTTAGAAACATTTCCAACTAGACTTTTTTAACAAGCCAGATTCATTAGAGATATTCGTTATGGTAAGCATTATTCAGGGCAAATAAAGTAATTACATATATCGATAATTTTATCAAATCTACAACACACTTGCACACCTCATAAGCAGTCACATGAAATTCTTATAATTGGCAGAAATTTGCAGAGAAATCTCTCACCACCACGATCAAGCAGATCCAACAAAATGTGCCAGAAAAATTCGTCAATTTACCGTACATTTGTAGCTCCAACAGTTATGCCATACTTTTCCTCCTTGCAATAGTTTTTTTTTTAAATGAGTGAGCGATAATAAAAATCAAACAAATGCTCAATGTTTACCAATCATGATTTTTATTTTTTTTTGTTCAAGAGTAACGGTCCAAAAAGGCCGTATTGCTGTGATTTTGATTTTACATTGGCACCAAATTATGCGAGACTTTTCTCTTTATGAGAGGTATTTGTAGAGCATTAAGATTTGCTCGATATGAAAAAACAAAAATCGTTATGAGCGGTTCCACTATAGTTGTTATTGTCTTTCAAACTAAAGTGATCTTCCTTATGATAATAATGCATGGATCGCGGCGAAAATTTCCGAAAACGAACGAGTTAACCACCGGTATTGGCTGAATAAAACACACAACACAAGTTAACCAGGAGGAAACCAAATCTCCTTGCGCAATTAATTTTTGAAAGGTTTTGGTCTGGATGGGAATCGAATCTGTTCGGTCTTGCAGAAACTGACGTTCTTATACAATCGACTACAGGGGTCCACGTAGCTAGAAGAAGGTAATAGTCTAACAGGTTCTCCGTAGATCACACGGTAATATCACACCTCGCTGGTGTTGGTGTTAAGATGTCAAAAGGATTTGTATACTGCAACATCAGAAGTGAAATGTCTGAAAGAATAGGATCTTAAGGGTTATATTCCTTTTTGAACGTTTCATGACTCACTCATGTAGGATTAAAATGATTTACCCAATCAAAAGACACATTTTGAGGTGGAAAATACAATTTTCCAACTAAGTGTGTAATGTTCATCGGCTTTTAAACTTTGAATAAGCACTATGCACTTTTTTCTACAAATACACAAATATCTAGAACGTTGTGAAGGAAAACCTCATAGCTCGTCGGTCTTAAACGCAGTAGAAAAGTTATTCAAATGTGAAAACTCACTCTCAAACTCCATTCAAGAACCATATAGACAGCCAAGCGCTATATGCTGCGGGCTGCACATCAAGCGAAGGTCCTGCCCTCGCACGCTGTAGAATACGCCAGCGCGATGCCGAAACATGTAATTATCCTCACCGCACGCACACAGGACCACCAACCCCCCGGGACGTTAGAAGCTGAGCTGAGATTTGGAGGGGAAATTTTCTAACGCACACACACACACTCAGGGGGCAGAGAGAAAACCGTCACACCAAAGGGGGCATCTGTTTTCACACCCCAAAAAAAAGGGGTTTACTAATCATGTGGTGGCGTTAACGCCCTCTGTTCTCTCCTCTTTTCCAACCGAAGAACGATTGCGCACACAGTGTGTGCGCACGATCGATCGAGACACATACACACACACACACAGACACAGAGTCAATCAATCCGGTAGCAGCGCCTCCGTTTTGTTAAGCGAGTTTGAGAACGATTAATAAGCACCTTCCTGAATTTTGTGGCGTTTTTCATTCGTTTCCTCCACTCCTCCCTTCCCGCAAACTCCTCAGGTTCTGTTTGTTGCGTCTGTTTGAGTGGCGCGCATAATAGAAGCTACAATTATGCGCTACCGTATGATTTGTGCAATTGTTGGGGTGAGAATGAAGATCCACGGCTGAATCCAAAACGTCCGAAGCCACCAAAACGGACCAAATAGCTGGCCACTGCTGGGGCTGGTTGTGCTGCTGTTGTTGAAAGGTGACGTGAAATTGGTTTGACCGGTTTGGGAGGGAGGGATGCTCCGGGAGAGATATTGTATATTGTGTGTCCGGTAGAAAGAAAAAAAAAAGGGAATATTATGAAAGGTTAATAATATGTTGATTTTTATGCTACCTTATACCCACTCCCCCCCTTGTAAAACCGTTTGCGCACAATCGTTTGGCCGTTGTCTCAGTTGTTAGGCGGTGGTGCGTGGCGTGACTGGGGAGGGGAATTGAGATTTCTTTATTTGATTGTTGGGTGTTTTGTGCTTTGGTTGGTGGTACTGTTATTATGAAAAGTGTGATGCAAACTTGTCTTGCTTGAGGGATGAAACATTCCATGCTGAAGATGGGTGTGGACTGATTCAAAGTTAAGTTTTTTTTCTGCCTCTTCTAATGGTGGTTTAGAGGATGCAAGAGAGAAATGTTTCAAAAATTGTTTGCTCTGTATGAAGTTGTGCAATGAGGTGCAGTTTTATCGCTTGGAAAGGAGCAATTAAAGAATTGAGTTGGGCTCATATTATTAATAGGCAATTATCATAAATTAAAAAAAAGATTATCAAATCAATAACGGAAAACGATCACCAAACAAATGGAGATTTTTTATTGAAGGTTCTCATTTTACTAACTGGTTAGCGATTCGCCATAAAAAATTAAATTAATTGAGTTAAAAAATCCTTTCAAAAATACACGAAAACAAAAAATGGTTCTAATTTACTTCTTTTTGTTGTAAAAATGCTCTCCACAAATGCAGATATTTTAAGCCATATCTTGGCTATATGGTCACGATCAATTTATTAATAACTAAAAAAACAAGAAATTTACATCAAAATTGATATGAACGATTACAAAAACATAGCGTACCATAACCATAGCCAGTTTCTCAAACTTTGAAGAGGAACGGTAGCTAAAGTTGTGCAATGCGAACGTTATTTGAAAATGGTCTAAAAACATAAAAGAAAATTATTATTTTATGTAATTACTGACAATAGCTTCAATCGTTCCCGTTTCGATCAGATTAGAGAAACTGGCTAGTTATGCTTAGCTTAGGAATCAAGAAAGGTTGGAAAGATGTAAAGACATGAACATTCTCTATTGTCTTAAGCTTCCTGACACATAACAACAAATGTAGTAAAAATATTATAATTAATTGTTTTTCTGCTCAAAATGCTGTACAAAGTAAGAAAACATGAATAAAAGTGCTCATGATGTTGTATGATGATACTTTGATAATGTTTTATTGTGATAAGTTATGCAATGGCTGCACCCTAACGTCGAACACCTCTTTTTTATATACCATTTCACCAGCATAGCATTAATCCATGTAAATCACATGAAAAAAACCAGCAAAATCCGTTTTTCAATAAGTAGTTTTATATGCATTTATCGCAACAGCTAAGTACTTTCTATTGATTCCCTTCCGAAGATTCGAATCCCTTCTCAGGATTTGTGTTTCTAAACACTACTTCACATATCGCTGAGGATAGCCATTGGCAATGCTAGCGCCAAAGATCAGGCCAGTTTCTTGAAAAACTGTTCGAAAACCAATCACAGGCATTTTTATTCAATTTCGATGCTAAGGTGTTACCTAAACTTAAGTTATTTAATACACACATGCAGTACCGATTGCGATCGATTGATCTATTGATGACTGATAAACATAATCATTCAATCTTCTTTATGGCATAACGTCCTACGCAGAAATGCCATCTTATACAGGCTTTCGAGACTTGTTCAGTACCACTCAGCCGGATAGTCAGTCCTTGCTAAGGAGGAACGGTCTATATGAGGCTTGAAACCAAAACGGGTATGTTGTTCGAGCTGACGACTGTACCACGGGACCGCCCCATCATAATTCAGTATCTGCATTATGTTAGTCCATATTGGCGAACTACCTGGTCATTTTGTTAAGGAGTAACTACTGTCCGACTTTCAGTGGAGCTTATATGTTGCACACCCTTTCTTACATTCATGTATGATTTTCCTTGATTGTTCAAATATATCTACCTGATTGTTTGCAAGAACATAGCTAAAAAGAGTATCCTATACGATGGGTAAAGATAGAGTTCCGATAAGTGGTGCAAGGAACTTTTATGGAAGCCTGAAAGTCAGAAAATAGATTAAAATAAGAGATGTCCGACGTTAGGTGGCAACTGCTGTATACAACTAACATCAATATCCATTTAATGAATTTGAAATTCTACTTGTTTCTTCATTCTTTGCTTATTTCGAACCTTTATGTCCTTTTCAATATATTTTAATTGTTATTTACCTTTTAAACGAGTGAGTGATATGTTTTCTTTTCCAATCAAATTTAGCTTTCTTGTTAAATTCGTACGTCAGTCCTTTTAGAAGACTTTCGAAACTCTGCGCCACAGACTGCACACAGACTGCCCAGCTTTATTGCAACAAAAGTGAGAAAAACAAACAAACAAACAAACAAACAAATAGATACCTTTCGAGAGCGGCAGCAATTACAGTTGACTTCGTTTTTGCTAATGAAAGCACCACACCCCGACACCACGACTCGGACCCCCGAGACGAATCGGTCGGACAAATCATCCCGATTTGCTTAGGACAGTGGGTGCAATTAAACAACACGCATCCCAAAAACGGCACACAAACACACACACACACACACACACACACACACACACACACACACACACACACACACACACACACACACACACACCTTTTAACACTGTCGCCAAACAGAACCAGCAAAGCCATCGAGCAACGTAAATTGAACCATCGAATATGAAAGCGTTTATGAGCGATCTTTGGGTCCTGTTTGGGTGATTGTGTCATAACCATATAAAGATGGTGCGGTAGTAGCAAAAGAGAGGGAGCTTGTTCACCACATCGCTGCATTGTGTGCACTCGGTTCGTGTGTTGTGTTGTGTGTTTCGTGTAGGTCATTGTTGTTGTGTACACAAACACACCGACCCGAGCCTAATTTCGCTTGGGTCGCAATTTGTCTTTCAACCTAATAAAACAAAACAATATTTTATAGCCTCAAAAAGCACAAATAAACGCATAAAAGCCCTTTTAGCTGCATATTTGCATATACCGGTGCTGGTGCTGTGGGCAACATTGCGGATGGGTCCATGTCCCCGGCTAGGAGGGGGTCCAATGGGAACGCGCGCTTCCCGGACTCCCCGCAGCTTTCGGGCGGGCCGTCGGCCACGAGGACGGGCGGATGGTTCTGCGCACTTCCTTTCTGGAGGCTCTCGCACGGGATCAGGCTCATTCTCTCCCTAGGGGACCGTCAGGACCGAGGACACTTCTAGGGCGAAGCGAGTCTTTGCTGCTGCTGCTTATCATAAAGCTTCTCTCTCTTTCTCTGTGTTTGTTTTCATCGGCCGTGATCAGTCGCTAGTTGTGCCGAAAAAGGGGGCAGCAGTTGTTGACTTTTATTAGTGTTGCTTCGAAAGGACCTGCTGAAGGGACATCGGAGACACGACAGCTAGCAGGCCTTATTGGGGAAGAGTAATACGGTGAATGTTCGCATGCTTTGGCATATAATAAAGTAATTTCAGTATCTTCTTCTACACAACACAACCACTACACACTCGCCCTGAGGGCACTGATTATGGCACCGGCAAACGGCAAAAGGTACACACTCACACTCAAAGAAGGATGTAAATTAAGGCCACAAACGCAGGGTAGTCGCAATGGTTGAATTGGGTAGCAGCATATATAACACGGGTAATATACCGGTGTACCTCTGGTACACGTCCTTTTACGCCGCGAAAAAACCGATCGCACTGGTCTTGCTTAACCTTTGCTACCTCATCGGAATCGGTGAGACACGGTGAACGACATTTTTGTTTGTTTTTGGTGCCTGGAGGATGCTCGGTCTCGGTTGGAAACGTGCGGGGAGACTCCAGGTCCACGTCCTCCAGGGCCTCCTTTTTGTGGGCGATGCCCCGATCGGTACGAAACAATGCGCATCACCTTTGTGTGAAGTTAACTTTCTAATTTGACTGTAACGCCCCTCTTCCGCGCAGAGCGGCGGAATAATTCGGCGAATGGATGTTTTCCCGCAGAAGGAGGAGGTTGACCACTGACCTGACCACTGTCCAGCAGGCTGTGTGTGTGTGTGATCATTGTTCGAGAGGTGACATAATAGAAAAGTCAAACAGATATGCGCTATGGTACGGAAAGGAGGAGGCAATGTTCTGTGGCATCTACTAGCTAAATTGTTGGAATTTCCCAGATTATGCGAGGTTTTTTTAAGAGTCGTTGGTGGATTTTTCAATCCTAGAAAATGGAGGAGGTATTGGAGGATTTCATTTAGATGCATTGGGGTTCGCAGTTAAGCTGTTATTGTATGATCACGATCATGAGAATTATAAACTGACGCGATCCTGCAACCTTGAGCGCAAAGATATGATGGCACTTGGAACCTGGATGTAATGGAATTAATTTTGTACGATTTATTTAGATAGAGATCACATAGAAAAAGCGATCGACAACCAGTTCGAACTTTGTCTCAAGCTTTGATTGGGAACGAAAGCTTGGCGTGGATCTAATTGGAATGTACTGTTTTCCAAACGATCTTTAAGAAAGTTTGTTTGTTGAATTATGTTTATCATAATAATAAGCATAAGGCATACATTGAACAAATGAGCTTCATGAGCTGTCCATGAGCTTCAAGAAAAGATGCCTCAGCTAGCTGTATGGTTCTGACAGCCCCGCAAATGCGTAAAATCTGTGGAAAGGATACCTTCTGCATGAATTAAAAAAAATCCTCCACAATATTGACCAACAAAGAGGATTCTAGCTCTGATATCTTCTTCTTCTTCTTCTTCTTCTTCTTTGGCAAAAAACCGTTGTCGGCCAAGGCCTGCCTTGTACCCACTCTAGTGAAGTGAGCTTGGCTGTCAGTGACTTATTGTTATCATAGCTGGATAGTCATGTCCTACACGTATGGGGCACGGTCCATTCGAGGCTTGAACCCATGACAGGCATGTTGTTAAAGCTCTGATATCGCATGATCATAACTGGTAACTGGCCTAGAGCATGTATAGGATTTACCTACGGGGCCTGCGCCATTTATCCCAAGATCACGATGCATTTTAACGATTTTTGGCGAATCAATGTGACGAGTGCTTAAACAATGATTGCGGCACACTTTCGTGGGATATAATCTGTCAGGACGAGCAATTTTACAGATTTGATAAGTATATCCATCGTTCAGAGTAGGCAACAACATCTCGACCAGAATCTGTTTTTTTTTAATAGGAACTAGTACGATGGTTGACTAGTGGTTGACTAGTGGTTGACTGTGTCGGATGAAGCCTAATTGTAGAACATAGAGGCGCAAGATTTAAATAATTTTCCCTTTTATATTCTTTTTGTGTGGATATTTATCCACTCTTTTTGCTTCCTCTATTTGGCGTAACGTTCTACGCGGACATGCCGGCCTATAGGCGGGTAGTCAATCCTTGCTACGAGGAGACGGTCCGGACTCTTTTTGATATATACCTCTTAATACACTTGCATAAAGAGCTCTTACTTGGAACCTTTCCCTTTGGTTCCGTAAGTCATAGTCTTCAGGCGGAAATGCCACATGCATTGTGAATCGAATCATGCTTTTGGCATGTACAGAAGGCTGCACATATACCAAATAAACCATTGGAACGTCTCGGTTAGGTTCTACTCTATATTCCATATTGTATATATCCAGCTTTATGAAATGTTTTGGATTTGTTCTAAAAGGTACCATATTCTATTTTCATATTGTCTAATAAGACGGCTACTTATTGTTAATAGAACAGTCTCACGCTCTTCTTGGGGTTTTTCCTTATCGGTTCCTCCCTTCCGTTGGCATTGATCCGCTCCCATCAATGGCCGCTGGCAGTGCTTCTGTTGAGCGCACTATGGACACACAACAGTTCATATCAAAGCATTTCACCAAAACCCACGGTGTCAGAATGTGTACCAAGACACCAAGACAATCTACTCAATATCTCTTTGAATGACCAACGCTGCACCGTATGGTTGCGGTTCGTAATAGGGTTTCTCCCATTCCGTGCTCCCATGGTCCAGCAGCACCTTGTCCACATCCTTGTTACAGTAAGCAATTGATCTCCTTTTCCTTAATCCCTCACGCCCTCACTGGAAGGACGAATTGCTAACGAGCACGAGCCAATCTGTATCGAGCAAGGGCATCCTGAGGCAGAAAAGGGAAGTGTCATAATCCTCTTGCTCGCCTGGCTGTTTGGTCGCATTTGCATTTGCAATTCATTCAGCGCTCCCCGCCGCAAATCCTTTCACCTCCCTTATCAGCTTCAATGAGTCCGATCCGGGCGACAACGGGCGGCAGTGGTGGTGGTGGTCAGTTTAAGCTGACCGCAGTGGGTTAAATGATGCTTTTGCCGAAACCCATACCGTACCCCTGCCGCGTGTTTGTGGTGTGATGGAGACGAGATGTTTGGCACCTGATTTTGGGCTTCCTTTTTGGAATGGGTTAAGTATTGGGGGGTTTTCTTCCTATGTTCGCCTTCTTTTTGGGATCCATTTTCCCAAAAGGTGACGACGTTAAATCGGATTAGCCGGCGGTGTATCTGGTCGTTCAGTGTGCGTGTGTGTGTCTGCTATTGCTAACCAGGTACTCAGACGCGTGGTGTGTGTGTATTGTGAGCTTTAGAAGCGAACAGAACAGGGATTATTTTGCCTTTCTTTGCTGGACATCCAGCACGGCCGGCCCGCAATGCTAATTGTGGACATCAATCAGAATCATGGTTTATGGGTGGAGGACCATGGACACTCGTTTGGAGCGGATACGGAGGGGCTAAATATGATTGGCTTTTTGACACAATCATTTAGCGAGGGACGAATGGGGGCTATCAAGTATTGCATTTTTTCCCTGAAGTAGGAGGATAAGCTTTTGCCGCGAACAAAGGCACGACTTATTAATTGTGATCGTGGATCGTGTCGTCGTCCTCCGGCGGTGTGCGGTGTGTTAGTACGAGCGTGTTTTATAATTGCTTTTGCGGTTATGAAGTTCGACCATTTGAAAGGCTTAGGAGGTGTCATATTAAGCGTTTGAGAATGTATGACCATTTCAAATAAAAAATAACTTGACATACCAGTTGAGACGATTGCTGGTTAGGAAGGAGCTGTGGAAGGAAGGGAAATAACAGCACAATGTAGTTTTCTAGAGTTATTTGGGACGAAGCTGTCTTGCAACAAGAAACAAAAAAACAGGTAAAAATAATGTAAAGTTTAACTAGTGACATTGAATTACGTCAAAAATCTAAAATATTATCAAAATAGGATAAAACTAGGACATGATAGGAAATGACTTGTTCATTCTTAATGAATCTTTGTATGTGTTATTGATATGAGAATAGTTTTCATGACAAATTATTATCTTGAAGATTTCTGTAATCTAAATTCTAGTTTCATGAATAAGAATTGGATTTTTTTAAATGTTTTTTTTTTTATCTTTAAAGAAAGTGTTAGTTATTCTAAAGGATCTAGGATCATACAGTTCTATCTAACATCTATCAAATATTTATTGAAGAACTACCTAACAATTAGTATGGCTTAAGTTAAATTAAGTAAGAGAATTATCCTAATATAAATTTAATTAGCAGGAAGCTAAATTATATATTAATCTTGAAACTTGAACAGTGGTATTTCTGATCAATAATGTATCAATTAAATAAATTATTAGAAAAAAAATATTAAAACCAAACAAATTTATGTCAAAGTGATAAGTAATTTGATATATTCCTGGCTAAATTATGATAAGTATTTGAAGTTTTTGTTTTAATCTGCTACGAATAAACTCCTTCAATACATAAAAATCGAACAAGGTGAAAAAATTACATGAGAAAAGTAAATGAAACATAGATAAAAAAATAGATTCAAAAAAGATTAAAAAAGAACGTAGAAAAAAAAATTGGATTAAAAAAGTACATGAAAAAATGAGATAAAAAGATAAAATTGTTAAAACCTACCAGCTGGTTTTGCTTTTATACTTTTGCAAATGTATCCTAGAAGAAGAGATCATCGTTTGATGAAGATCAATCGACTGCTCGCTAAATAGGAAGCAAACCATCAAGTAACTTCTCAAGACAAGACCCACACCGACACAAACAACCAATTAATATCTATTAACCTTACCTTACGTTCCTCCATCCAGCCCAGCATATGCTCCTTCAATTCAATAGTTCCGACCGGATGTGTACCGCACGGTGCCCGCCAATGCACGCCAAATTCGATATCAAGCAAATCAAAATCCCATCTCATCCAGCAACCGTGCGTATCCGCAAATTGATCAATAACGCGCTCACATACCCTGATTTGATGCTTAATTTGCCCGTTTTTTTTTTTTGGTTGCTTTTTTCCTTTTGCCATACGGCACGTCGTTGTTGATTGTTCGTCAGATTTGCTAACTAGCTGTGAGGAACCATCATGCATGCCGCCGCGTGTGCGTGTGTGAAGTGGCATTAGGCTCAAGAGGCGGTTTGCCTCAACACTGTTCCCTCCCGGACTACCTTAAAGCCTTCACTTCCGTTCGCCGGTTGGTGTGTATCGGCAAAGATTAGATTTAAATCGAGATATCGTCGTCGTCCATCTGCAGCAGAGTGCTGTTGTGCTGTGTGGGGAAGGAAACCCCCCTGAAGAAAGGTCGTCCATTCTTTGGCGGCTTTGCTTTTTTTCGCTTCTTTTTCCGAAAAGCAGCTCTTCAAACACAGGAGTCAATTAAGAGTGAGGGTTTGGCAAACAGATTCCTTTTTTTCGGTTGGTATATTTCGGTAAAAAATAGAGCCCGAAAAAAGCTACTTCATCTGCAAAAAATCATATTCCATTCCTCCCCCAGTTGGGTGTGCTTTCTTCGCCTTTCTTTACGCTTTTCCTTTCTCCCTGCGGTGCCTAATTCGATCCAAGTAGGCCGAAATGGGCTCTATTAAGGTGTAAAGAGGCGTGAAAATATCGAACGGAACGGAACGGAAGTATGCCATTCGCTCGAGGGGTGCATGCTTGTACATCTAGTGTGCCATGTGATGCGTGCGGGTTTGCGGATGCTTCGAAAGCTCAATCAATACTAACGGCTCAACGATTGATCGGGTAGCGCGTGAAGCAGTTGCGCGAAAGTCTTTTAACACGCTTATAATATGAGGATCGTCCTAGATAAACAATTATCCGGGCCAATATCTGCTCTTGTATAGTTACGGTCAAACGGGTTTTTCATTTCCAAACCGTGCATTTTTTCAAATAATTGTATGCTTTCGATTCGATTGTAGTAGAACACCGTTAGCTCGACCATAACCATCACCCACGCAGAGCGCCACTGGGCACACACACACACGTGCGGCCGAGCTCATAAATTCACTAAATATTGCCACCACAAATCATGGGCATAATTTATGGCAAATAAATTAACCCCCTATCGATACGAGAGAGCGAGAGAGAGAGAAGAAGAAAAACTGTCCCCACTGTCGTGTGCTTGTGCCCAGGTGGAGAGATAAATCACGCGCGTAATCCAGTAATTTATTGAGAGGTTTGTCTTCTTCCTTCCTTCCTTCGTTTCGTTAAACTCTTTTTACACTACTTGTTTTGGGGTGCATTTTGTTGGTTCATTGGCACTACTACAATGTTGGTCGAATAAGACACGTTAAACTGAGAGACTGTCAGGTGGTGGAGTGTGTTCGCTCTCTTTAATCAATATACAATCGTTCGAGTATCGAGCTGTTGTTGTCCTCTTGGGGGGAGGGGGGTTTTCGTTTTCGGTAGAAGTGCTACCTCTGTTTAGGAGTTATTAGTTTTCCTCGTCTAACAAGAGGCTTATGGAGGAGTTGTGATTAATTTGATTTTAAAATGCGCGTTAATAGTCCGGAATTGATTAAAGTTACAGTTTAATGGAAGACGCTATAGGCGGTGTGTAGTATAAGAATGCTTTTGGAGCTCCGGTTATTAAATATATTTTGAAGAAAATTAGCTCGAATATCTATACAGGACAGGATTTGATACCTTTTTCAGATTTTTCAGATTTTTTTCATTTAACATTTGTCTCAGTGTTGTACTTCAAATCAAGAAGCAATGTTTCTGTGCCAAACGATGTTTGGTTTTGTAATTGTTTGGGTTTATTGAATTGATATGTTATCTTATAAGCTAGATGCATGAACTGGTTAACGTTAAGCTTATTGTTGGGAAACCCTTTTTGGCTTGATTTGTTCTAATAATATGTTATGTTATATTTTTTTAAAATATTGTCTAACCTTTGTAATAGAAAAATGGATTTTTTTTCGGCTGGCTATAGAGAAAAAAACTAAGAAAGATCATTTATTTGAAAGATGAAAGTCGTTTGAAAGGCAATTATTTAAGCTAACTTGCAACATTAAATCTACGACTTTGCGAGCTGCCTTTCGTCAGTTATCCCAAATTATCGGCGTGGAGGATAATTTTCGTGTCCTCCTCAGTTTTAACTACAAAATTGTTGGAGTAGAGTTTCGATGGGACGCAGCTGGGGGATGTTGGAACGGTTCGCGGACTAGAGTGTTCATATCGAAATTCAGTCGAAATTCACCTAAAATGGTTGCATTGAGTTTTGGCGATATTGCTTGCCGCTACGAAGCCAGTGGACGCGATTTCTGCTTCCTGATATGTTTGGTATTGTTTCTCAGGTACTATTGCACTGGGTAGTCTTTTAAGTAGTTTTTAGTCAGGACCTCCCGGCCAAGTGAACGCAGCAATGTCCCTCGATCTTCATTTTAAGTTTCCTTTGGAGCCTCAAGTCACTCAGGGTTATCGGTCATTCGGAACCGGTCTTTCTTTCGATGCTCTAATTGTTGTCCGGTAGTGCCAAGATGTTGTAGGCGCCAGAACAAGCTTATACGAGGCCCACAAAGTCCGTGTTAGCCGCTAAGAGATGACGTTCTTTGATCGCGCACGCTGCTGAACGAAGTTGCTTCACTTTTGTGGCCATAACAGTTAGAGTTCCTCTTTCTAGGTGTGAAATTGCGTCCACTGACTTATGAGATACTATTATTGAAAGTGCAAATGACGTTTCGTTAGTATGAGTTAATGAATAAATTCATGAAAATCGACTATTTTTGTTCATTTTTGTTCATTGCGAAAGAAAGTAGAAGTAATGTGTGCATTCTCTAATGCAGTTTGAAAGTATGGAAGAAGGAGAATATTATCTAGTTTTTATTAGTATTAGTAATTTAGTAATTGTGAAACTTTGTCAAATGTCAAAGATTTACTGGATGTACTAATGTACTAATACAAAACTAGTAATAATGATCATCAACTGAGTTATTTTTTCACCACTCTTGAATGAGTTTGACTTACATTGCTTATGCTTAGATTGATAAAAGACACTGTTATAATGTGCTTCTATATTCATTTGAAATTTTGTTTTTTTTTTCAAGATATGTGACTTGACTTTAAAATGCATACACAAGCCCCGTCTCAGGATGTTTGTTATATTTTTCATTTATTGCATCCACATTGTGTATGCAAACCAACACTAAAACTTCCAGTTACTTTTTCTCCACCAAAAGCTGTTCCGAAAGTTTATAATTCACCTGGTTTTTGTTAGATCCCTTTGCTTTGTGGGCAATGCTTGTTGAACAGTAAACATAAAATTGAAATCATAAAAGAAAGGTCTAAATTCATGTACAGTGGCATCAAATATCAACACAAACGTAGTACTAAATCTAGCAAACTGCACTCGGAACAAATGTGCAATTATCCTACCAACCATGTACCGTTCTCTCATGCGCTGTAAAGATGCTTTTCTTCTCTAAACAGCAATCCTAGCAATTTGCACCCCAAAACTGCTCAAGAAGCCGAAACCGTGCATTGTTTGCGTGCACAGGACGGTAGGCAGATTGCCGTCGTGTACTACACAAAAGTATTTGGTTGCATTTTTGTGTTGGGCCAGTTAATTGGGCAGCAATGACAGGATTGCTGGTGTGTAACCTTTTCTTCTTTCTTTCCTCTGTACTTTCCCTCTTCCACTGTGGTAGCTTTTATTGTGCTGCTGCAGCTCAAACAGAAGGGAAAAGAGTTGTGCTCTGGGCCGTTAATTGGGAGGTGTTAGAAAAGGTGTTCTCTGAATGCAAATGCACACGGTAAAGTGCAGAAAGAGCACACACTCACACACTTTATTGGTTAATAGACCGCTCCCTCACCCGGATGCCCTTTCATCGGTATAGGTTTGCTCGATCAAAAGGTTTTTAAGAAAAGTTTTCTGGTAGCCGCCTCAGCAAACAATCGTAAATCAGCGTTTGTTTCGTAAAGGCGTTCGGTCTGCTCGGTGTGTTTGTCTTTCTTTAGGGCCCAATAGTCGCTTCGATGCTCGATCGTATAACAATCGGAACAGAGCAGAACAGAATTCCCAATTTCCACTGTTTGTTTTTCCACCGTGTTTTGTGTTTGTATTTCGCATAGCACAACTGTGCGGCCTCTCAGGCAACCAAACACTGCAAAAAAACTGCTATAAAAAGCATACAATTAAACAAAAAAAAAAGGAAACATACCTCCCCAAATAGAATGTGATGTGGGTTTTTTTGCTTCTTCATTTGCTTGCGATAAAATGGCAAACACAAAGAGGAAAAAAGCGAAAGCAAAACATGTGCCAAACAAACTGAACAGAAGAAAAAAATGTCCACAATTCACATTATTATGGCTGGGCCATAAAAAAACGGTTCCCTGGCTAATCGAAAAAATATGGTGCTGTGTGTGTGTGTAGCATGAATTGTCATCCATATGAGGTCCACGACGAAGGGAAAGAGAGAGAGAGAGAGCACGAGGGGGCTGTATAATGTAACAGGATCGATTTCATGCACACTCGTAGGTCATAAAATCGGCACAACAGGTAACCCCGGCAGGATGAGATTAGTAAGAAAAAAAAGGTAAAAAAATACATCCAATGAACTCTGTTCGTATGAAAGAGAGTGTCTTTTTTGTGTGACTTTACACTCTAGCACTGAGCGTGCATAAAGTTTGCCGGCATTTTTTCTCCAATTTTGCTGTCCTCCCCCATCAAACGAACCCAAAACTGCACACAATGCTGCTAGTGTTGGGTTTGAAAGCTTTAATTAACTCCGCAATCGTTAAACCCTGACTGTCTGACGGTCCTTGTTGTTGTTCCCTTGGAGGTGTCAATTGGATGTTTGACTTTGTTTCGTAAAAGAGCTGCTCCATTCTCACGCAAAATGTTTCAGCAAACAGAATGATAAGGATAATAACATGGATGATAGCGTATTAAATGTCAAGTTTGGAAAAAAGGAAGAAACAACTTAAAGCTCGCTTTAAAACAGAAGCGCGAAAAAAATGGCGCAGAAAAGCTCCATTAGCTTTGAGGTTAATGGTAACAGGGTAAAGTTGGGAGAGAGTTTTGATTTGATGATGTTTACAGTTTGTTTTATGATAAATTTGACGCAATTTGAAGCTTTGAATGATGGAAAAATGCTCATTTTGGAAGACATTTTATTTACTACTTGAACTTGGTTAAAGTCGTGCAGCATCATGCCCTGTTTACTGTAGTAATTGGTGTAGTTGAGCTTCATGGTCTGTTGTCAAGATAAGCTGGTCTTGTAATTTTAGCTTAAAATTGAATGTAGAGAACGCTTTTATAGTTTTATCATTTAACGTTGCAATTTTTAACTTCCAATGGTTTTAAAACAGGTTTCCATGCTATCTGAAAGAGTGAGCACACTTTCTCGATTATTCTTAGCACGTTCTTAGAATGATGTCTCTTATATTAGCTCGTAAAAGTGATAGGTTTTAAATGTTGTCCAATTATTAAACAATATTTGTTAGATTATTTGGGATTATTATAACACATTGTCATTCATTTGACCCATTCGTTAGATTCCAAGTTGAACAAAAACGTGTTCAACAGTCTACCAGACACTGTGGGTCCTAAGCTCCAGTAGAAGCAGATGAAAGCAACAACCATAAAAAGGGCAATAAATTGGTCATATTGATACCAGTATCTCATAAAACTAATCATTAAGCTAGATCAATGCTAGTAACAGCAATACATACTCTCTCTACTCAACTTTTGTATGCTCCCCCGATTCGGTAACATTTTCAACAGTTTAATTTGGAGCTGTAGCACAACCCCAAACACCACCTTATTGGCAATCATGTTTTCAGGGCAAGTAAGCACAAGCGTACACAGCAACTAAAAAAGAATACGACTAAAGAAATAAATAATACAGTGCAACGATGCCAAAAACAACCCACAGAAACCAATAAGAAACAGCTGAAAGAGAAAGAATGAGAAAGATATAGGGAGAGACAAAACCATAACAAACTAAGCAAAGAAAGTAACGAAAAGAAAGGAAAGAATGAACGAACAGAGCGACCGGACCTGACCGGAAAGCGGAAGAATGAAACGGGAGATTGCAGTGGAAGGAAAGAAAGAAAGAAACGATACAAAAACGAGCGTAAGAAACAAGCAAACTCCACACAATGCAACCTCGGGGAAAAGCTTTTTCCCTTTTCTTCATGAAAAGAAGAAAGAAAAAGGAAATAAAAGCGAAAAAAAGCACGCACCCGAACTGCGAAGAAAAGCTTTTATTGTGTTCAGGCCTTTGTGTTCAGGCCACGACCGGTGCGGCATTGTATTCGGGGAAGCGTGGAGCGGTGGCATGCCGAGGCCATTAAAGCTTTTGCAGTCGAGGCAAAGCGGAAAAGAGATAGCTGCTTGTGCTGCCCCGTGTGAATCCTTGCCAAGCTCTTCGCAAGCGCGAGGTGGGTCGATGGGCGATCGAATTCCCGTCTTTTCCCGGGAGGGGAAGTACAAACAAAACAAAAATGCGAACAAAACGGATGTGAAAGAGTAAAAGAAAAGCAAAGCAAAACGTCTTTTTTGGGCGAAGTAATTCCACTCACAAAAAGTTGGCGAAGAAATTCCACTCACAACCTACAGCCCCCCTATTTCATCATCAAAAGCACATAAAAATATGTTGCATTTTCCCGGCAAAGACTAAAAAAGAAAAAAAGAAAAAACCGTAGCCATTGCAGGAAATGGTATCGAAATAAAGCTCCGCAATTAACAACATAAGAGAGAAGGAAAGAAAAGGCAAAGCAGCTGTTTTCCGGTGTAGACGAGAAAGCACACAGAAGAAGAGAAGAGTAAACATACAGGGAGGCCGGGTGGGGGATAACAGCAAAAGCTTTGTTGCTGTGCCCCTTCCCAACCCCAACAAACCATTTGTACAATAAAGGGCGGAATTTGAAGAGAATGAGAATAAAGGCGTAATAGTGAGAAGAATGGCTCCCCTTTTATTCCTGTTGTGTGTACTGTTGGTGGTGCACAAAACGGTGCAAAAAGGTGGTGCGAGCGAGATGAGACAACCACAGGGAAGCTCATGTAACCACGCCTCCTTTTCTTGTGGCGCGAGTGAGCAGCCAGCGTGAGTTTGATGAGAACGCTCTCACGCTGAAATCGCGCGCTCGCTCTCTCTCGCTATTGTGCTGCGTACATGATTGCCATCTCATTCTAGCAGAAAGAATGGGAGTTTGCGCTTTAGGTGAAAAGGCAGGCGACGTTTTAAAATAGAAAGAGAGAGAGAGCGTATGAAAGAGTCCATTAAAAGCGAGCAAGAAAGCAGACAAAGCGATGAATTAAACATGGAAAGAATGGTGAACAGAGAGAACAAAACGCAAAACGCGCAGAGCAAAAACACAAGGGAGACAGAAAGAGCGCACGCTTTGTAGGAAACAAAACAACCCGTGTCGTGCCGTCGTTTGCCGAGCGATCATCTCTCCCGACCCGTAGCCGTGGTGCGGCAAAACATTTCAATACGTTCCCAGCTCTGGAGCCGAACGGACACTTTCCCCGTCGTCTTTGTCGTCGTCTCGCGAGATCCGCCTGAGTTCGAACAAGATAAATAGTAAAATAAAGCAAAGAATCGATCTTTATTAGGTGGTGCAACAAACGCGTCTAAAGAACGAAGCATTGAAGCGAACAGTTTCCCACAATCGCGTACAACACGCCAATTGTTAGTGTGAATAAAACAATTTCGGATTCGAGTCGTGCATTATTCGTGCGATTGTTTGTGCTGCTGTTTTGCTCAATCAATTTGGTGCTGTTGGAACGACAGCCAGTGTTTGTGTGTGTGAATTAGTGATTTGCAAAAAGATCAATGAAACAATTGTAAAACAAGTATTTGAAAACCACTAAAACGTATCCACACAAAAAACCCAGTAAAGTGCTACTGCTTACAAAAACGGTTCATAAAGAGACCTGCCCTGTGAAGACACATTTAGCAAGCAGTTGTGTGCTGTTTTTGCCAATTCTGTGTACTTGTGACTAGTGCATGCGAGTGTTGAAAGTGCTAGAAAACACAAATACACACAATTATCATGATTAATCATCACACGATGGCCAGCCTGGGACATCCGCACTACGGGTTTGCGCTCAGCAACGGGATGGACATACCGCCGGCGGCGGACTTTGCCCCACAGCCACACCACAGCCCCAACTCACCCACCGATCATCTTGGGCTGAAGCGTGGTCTCACCTTCCCGGCATCGTCGCTGGCCAGCCTACAGGGTCACGGGGCAATGCATGGGGCGGCCCATCACCATCACGCATCACTCGGACAGAACGGGGCAGCGGGTGGTGGAGGTATGGGTGGTGGCGGCGGTGGTGGTGTCAATGGACAGACCTCCCCCGGCCAGGAAGGACACATCAAGCGGCCGATGAACGCGTTCATGGTGTGGTCCCGACTGCAGCGCCGCCAGATCGCGAAGGACAACCCGAAGATGCACAACTCGGAGATCTCCAAGCGGCTCGGCTCGGAGTGGAAGCTGCTGACCGAGGCCCAGAAGCGCCCATTCATCGATGAGGCGAAGCGACTGCGGGCAACGCACATGAAGGAGCATCCCGACTACAAGTATCGGCCACGCCGCAAGCCCAAGAACCCGCTGGCCAGTGCGGCGAACGGGCTGGGAGCGCTGGGCGCCATGCAACAGAGCGGTAAGGCCGGTTCGCTCGGATCCTCCTACCCGTTCCCGCAGCTACCGCCCTACTTTGCCCCGGCCCATCCACTGCAGCAGCTCGAGCAGCACTACCCGGTGCCGTACTTTGGCAGCTTTGATCCACTCACCCTCCAGAAGCTGCACCAGTCGCAGCAGCAAAGCGTCCACCAGGCGGGCCATTCGCCCGTCGGCGGGTTGGGCGGCGATAGTGGCAAACAGTCGGCCGGACAGCAGCTTCCACCTACCTCGCTCAGCTCGTTCTACTCGAACATTTACGCCGGCATCTCGGCGTCGGCGGCGGCCGCACCGCTCTATGCCGCGCACTCCAACAGCCTGTACAACACCTCGTCCACGTCGTCCGCGTCGCCCGGTTCGAGCCCGAGCGCATCCCAGTCCACGCTGCCCGATCTGGAGAACGCGATGAGGCGACCGGTGCAGGTCATCTACTAGGAAGCATAGGAAGCAGAAGAAGCGTTAGAGAATCTAGAGGAGCCACTGTTCTGTGAACATGTGGCGTACGTTTTAATTTTACGCAAAATCCCGATCCTCCCGTATCCTATCCTTCTTTACCCAGTTAGGCTAGTGTGTGTGTGTGTGTATGTCGATCAGTGTATTTGTATGTGTAAATAGTTAGCGTAAAAAGCAGATGCAGCCTCACACACTCTTCGGGCCGGTTTCGCCTCCTCCGGCAAAATCCGGGGGTGGGTATTTGTTTTAATTTATTCTACTGGCCTGCTCGCTCAGAGGCTCTAGAGGAGTCGCATTTCCCAATTTTAGGTAATAGGAGAATTTTAACACTTTTAATTAATAAGACGCAAAACAACAGACATACACACACAAAAAGTGGAGCGGAAAATAGGAGAAAAAAGGGTTCGTTTTGGAGCGCTTTTTGTTTGGAGCGTTTCGTAAGCGGGAACCAACAAACCGTAGGAACATTATACCTCTCGATTTATTAGTTTTGTTTTTTTGTGTTTATTTTGGGTTAGGTTTTTTTAGTGTTAAAAACCCAATGCCCCAGAATTGCAAACGAGACTGGCTGATCTACCATTCCCTGTGTTTTTGTTTCTGTTTTTGTACATATATTACTGGAAGCGATGAGCGCCAACCTCAACGAACGGAACAAAACGTATAGGAAATAAAAGAATTAAAAACAAAAAAACATCCCAAATCATAACTTACACGGTGTATGAAAGTCTTAAAAAAGATAGCTTATAAGAGAGTACTTCACCCAAGAAGAGAAAAAAAAAGTCCACTGACTCGCCCCATAACGTGGTGGGTGGAAGTCTTACAGGTTTCGCTGCCTAATTGTGTCACCTTCTTTGTTCTGGACGATTGTCTAATTCTAATTAGCTCTATCTAAGTGGAAGAAGCGGTGTAAGAAGCGAACAAATAGGGTTTTTACAATGCGCCCCGAAGCATTAACAGTTTCATTGTCGATGTCGTTGGACGTGCAAGCGTCGATGGTCGTGGTAAGGCTATTATTTGTTATCTAATGTCTTTGTCAGCATTTGGGCGTATATTGAGGAGATGATCGGAGGGAAAAGAGTGTAAAAAAAACTAAAGAAGAAAATACAAAAAATAGAACAAAAAAAAACTCAAGTCTCAATGAAAGATCGAAATAAAAATTATTTGAAATAAAAATATCAAAATTGCAGTTGTTAAATTCATCACAGCTTGATATTGAAGGAAAGAAACAGTATTGGAGGCGAAAAATATTACAAAGAAACACATTTGGCATTGTTTTGTTTCGTGTTTTGAAGGACTTCAGAGATCACAGATTTTGTTTGTGTAGTTGGAATCAGAGGGGTTCGATCGTTTCTGTTGTTGCTTTCCAAGTATATTTGTATGTTTCTTGATATTATTAAATTTGTTACACGATTAATTGGATGTTCTTATAGTGTTTTTTATATTGTTTTTATGCACTGTGTCGTACATTATAATTTATTTTTTAAATTTGTGTTTCTCTTACCGTTTTATGTTTCTGATGTTTAAGCTGTTAAGTTGTTTCCCATCAATTTTTAAACAATTGATTTTAGAAAAGTTAGTAAATTGAGGAATATTTAAAAAAATATGCAAAAAAACATTCTTGAAAGGAAGTGAAACTAGTTTAAAATATTTCGGAAAATATTCCCCAATTCCCAAAAATTGAAAAATGTGTTATTGATTTCTTATTTTATTTTTTTTTAAATATTTTTCTTATGTTTCCTCTTACAATGTGCATGATGTAAGTGTTATGTTTGAGGTGTGACTTATTTTACAAGTTATTCAAATGAATTGTATTGATCTTTAAAATACTTAGCTGGACTATAAAAATGACTGTCTGCTTTAATGTTAGAAGAATGGTTGAAACTTGTTTTAATAACCTTGGCTGTTTCCTTAATCTTTTCGAAACGATCTCACGATAAATTCAACTTCAAAAATTTACCATGTTGAGCAAATATCGTCAATTATTCTATGGACTGTTGCTTGAATTTATGTATTAACCTGTAGTGCATTTGCTCAATGTTTTTGCATCACACAGTGAGATTAATACTAAAATAGACAAGTATTTACAATAATATTTTGTTAAAAAAGTATACTGTATTCATTTCATTCATACTTTTTTAACAAAATATTATTATAGTTTTATTGTGATTATTGAAGATGAATTTTTATATTTTAGTTGTTTTATAAACTAATAATTGATGTGAACAACGTCCCATTTTTAACGATATTACGAATAGAGCCGCATTTCCGTATGTTTCATCATGTATGAATTAATCTATTCCCATACACCCTTTTCCGGTTGCATCCTTTTAATGGTTGTAGAAAGCGTAATTGGATGTCTTGTTAGATGTTATGGTGTTTAACAATAACTTTTTGACCGCTTGACACTAATTTAATGTTTGTTTGATACCCTTTTACCGAAACACTTCTTGATCGAAACCAAATTCGAACCACACGTCGTTGGTCGTTAGCACTGTTTGCGCCTGCAGTCCGGTGGAGTCCATTATTCGATTTATTATCTCCTCAACTACGGACCGAAAATATCGAACTACTCCCTTCCCTCTCCCTCTTCGCAATACGCACACAACGCAATTCCATTAGCAGTAAAAATGTCATCGACAACAGGCACCCGTGGCACGCCGGTTGACATTCTCACTCACCGGCTGTGTGCAGTTTGAGTTGTCCATTGTTTGCAGGCCCGACAGGGAGGAAACCCCATCAAAACTCGGCACTCAGAAGCTTCAGGAAAAAAACCCTTTAACGGAAAACTGCTTTCCCCCATACCTCCTTCTCAGGGTGGACAAATAATGAACTTTTGGCTTGGAAAAACTTCCTCGCAAAACATTGGCCATAAATAAAGTACTTCCCGTTTTTGTTTTGCACGGCAGTCCATTCGTTCTTTCTCTCTGCTGCTGGCCTTTCTTGCCCTTCATTTTCCTGTGCGCAATGCAATAGTGTAGCGAGCCATTGGAAATGTGTCCACCGTGTACAAAGTAGCAGAGAATCGAACGAAAGAAAAAAGAACAGGATCATCGAGAACCATTCGCATCGCACGCGGTTCCGGTGCCAATATTTCCGTAACTTCCGGCATCCGGGTTCCGCCGTCTCTTCACTTGTTCATTATGTGATTTGTTTCGTGGCGGCAGGCACAATGCCACGTTGTGTCCCCTTTACAATCGCCAAAAGTGTGCACATCACCCACAAAAAAAAAATTACAATCAAATTTATATCTGCAGAAGGATGGTTTTGGAGAGTTTATTCTTTAAATAAGTGTATTCGTCTCTCCCTCGTAGAGCCTGTCTCTCTAGCTCACTAAGCTCTTTAAAAACCACCGTCAAAGCGCATTTCGCATTGCTTCCTTCATTGGCAACGGTGTTGTTACCATGGAGATCTTCACCGTTTTTATTTTGGGGGTTGTAGAACGGTTTGGGGCGGCCAAAGCGAATCTCTGTCGTGTCATAATGCGTGGCCAAAATTGAGGGTGTGCCTTGCCGTGGGCCGACCGACCCGTAGTCGGAGCCTGCTTTGCTGAAGATGAATAATTGCATGTGGAAGTGATTGTCACAATATGCTTCGCGGATCATTGCACTCCCTTCTTTCGCGTGCTTCGGTTTGGGCAAACCGTGGTGCATTATCTCGGTTGAGAAGGGTGCCCCCGAGAACTCTAGGCTGGCACGCGGACACAATCCTGCAGCGAAAAGTGGCTTGTGGCGCGCGGGGTTACTGCTTGATCCGTGCTCATTGTAGAATAAAATACGCGTTTTAGAGCAAGGGAGGTTTTTCCCAAAATGAGATTGTTATTGGTTTTATGGCAAATCGGTTGATACATAACGTACTCCTCCTCCTCCTCCTACTACTGGATGCTGTGTGGTGGATGGGAAGCAGCAGCCGCAACACGCACACTTGAAGCTGATTTGCCTAGTGACACGCTTTTGCGCTGGTTTTGGGTTGCTGATAAGCGATCAGCTCTCGTTAGGAGGATCGTTAACGTTGGAGGTTCTTTTTAAAGGATGAAAATATCCTGGAGTGAATGGCACGAGCGTTCACTCTTAATACGATTGAATGATAACGCGTATTTAATTATTTAAATGTTAACTGGTAGAAATTGGGGTAGAAGTTCTAATGCTTACCAGTAATGAGAGGGTTTTGTGTAGCGTTAAGTAGCGTGTGTATGATCGTAACGATACATAAATATTAGGATTTGGTGTGGTTTTAGAATAAATGATTAACGGCTTTTTCGGCAAAAGACGCGAAGGAGTGTTGTTTAGTGAGCATCAAGAGCTCTTTTTATTCTTGAATTCTTTCTTGACTTGAGTTGAGGTCCCAAGAGCGGCATATATTGAGAATACCGCTAAGCATTTCAAACATTCGAATTTCAATTAAATGTTGAATTTAAACTTTTAGACAGAAAATTTCTGTGTTTCAAAAATAATGAAATAAAATAATATTGAACGTGTGAAATGTAACACTTTAGGGATCCCTTTGATTTTAACCCTTTTTAAAACTCTTACCGCTGTCTTTTAATATCCTTCCTCTTAATCACAATTTCTTCTATTTTCTTGCTTTCCTTTTTAACTTTACGTTCCCTTGGACACTATTGTTATAGGATACACAGTTAAGTCAGAATAAACTACAGAGTTTCTCAAAGTTTTTGTTTTGTTGGCCCGAGTTTTTACCTTCATTGTATTAGTTATTTTATTCTTTAAAATTATAATTCATAACACTAGGACGATTCCCAAAAATTGTGCGACAAATCCAAAATAAATAATTATGGAGACAAAAACTAAACCATGAGACAAATGGGAAAATGGTAAACGTAAACATCATGCAAACCCTGCAATAAATTAACTTATTAATCTGAATCATACGAGATCTGATCTCGAGGCGAACATATTGTTAAATCGTGCATGCATTAGCGAGCTACAGAGAAACCCACTTGAAGACATAGAATTACAATAATTGTTCACCTTTAACTCTACATTCATCCTTCAGCTTTATGACGTCATTTTGAACATTAGATCCTTTGAACCGGATACTTGCTGTAGAAAATGAATAAACATTAAATAACAGTACGACACCAGGACGTTTGCGGAATTTCGAGTAAACTGACCAAGCGTTGATAATTCAATGTTTATTCGCCATTGATTTTTTAATGTTTATTCGTTCTCAAAGGCGAAATCTTATCTCTTAATTGTTAAGTACGAAAAGGATTGTTTTTTGTTGCGTTTGGACAAATAAATTTAATTCTTTTCTTGCAACAATGCAAATCGATTTGTAGCTACAATTAATCTTTATAAGAAAATGCTTTAACCAACAATACAACTCATGTTCCCATTTATTCTGTTCTACAACACCGCTTAATGATTATCGTTAGTGGCGTTTCTCTTTGATGTCAAAACAAATGGATAAGCATAATTTCCACCGTTCATTTATTCACCCTGCCGAAAATGCTAACGAACGAGTAATTTCCAATTTCAAGGAGAAGGGGGGAATTTTGTGATGAAACCACACCCAATGAACACACACACACACACACACACACACACACACACACACACACACACACACACACATAAAGTGCTGCTAATTTATTAATAAAACTATTTCCTACCCCCTTAAAACGTGTAAGCACTTACACTGATATGATTAATGTCGCACTGTAAGTACTGTAATTTCTATCACTGTCCACTCTTCCCTCTGACAAAACTCTAATCGGGCTAGAGAGCTACTTCGATGCTTTTTTTGGGGCGAGCGAACCTGCGGGGCCAGGAAGCAATGTCTACTTTGTTATACAAAATGAAACACACACAGACACTTACGAGCAAGGACAACGCAAAACAATCCATTTTTAGGTGCGCATGATGGTGCCCCCCGGTTGGTCGCGTTTTGCAGTGTCATTCCCGCACCGTTCTGTGTTGTCTGTATCCGTGCACCCCTCCCGCTCTCCTGCTGAGTGGGAGGTGTGTTCATCTGTGTGTTTGTATCCCCCTTTGCGTGTGTTTTGTACTGAAACAAGGACAACAAAATGACGGCTTACAAAAGGAAGAGCGCGCGCGCACACGCTTACACGCGAGCGGGCAAAACACGAGGCATTTCGTGTGTGGGGGAAAGATAGGAATGGGTAAAAAGGGGGAATTCTCCATTTCCCGCTCGTCCTTTTTATGACCAGCAAGCCCCTTCTTCGGGCACGTTTGTCATTAGTAATCGTCGCGTCATTTCCTGTTATCGTTATTCACTGGTCGGGTCGGACCCAACAATCGTTCAATTTTTTGGCGGCACGGCACGGTTCTGCCCGTTTCCTTTCCCCTTTCCTGAAGCACAAACGGGAAAAAGGAAGAAAAAAAAACCTTCCTGAAAGGATATTTTCTATACGCAGCGGTTTTTTTTCGTTCTCTGTTATATGGAGTTGTTGTACGTTTTTGTGTGTGTGTGTTGGTTAGTTCCACGCTTACACACAATGCACGAAACATTTACATTATTTCCATTTTCCCATTTACTTACTGTTTTGTTGTGTTTTTTCGTCTTTTTAGTTCTACTTTTCTTTGCATTATTCCTCGCGCAGCACATTGTTGCCGTCATTGTTGCTCGATCGATTTCCATTTCTGATTGTGCGGTGGTGCTGTTGATGATGTTGTTGATGGGTGATGATGATGATGATGGTGGCATTAGTGGTGCGGTAGGTGGAGCAAATATTTTACTTGTATCGCATGCGGAGTGTCCTTGTATTCATTGGTTTTGTTCTCACTCTCTCTCTCTTTGTTACGTACCGAAAGTGGTTGTAAGGAAGTGTATTATTCGGACGATCGATCGGAAGAAGGTGTTGCTCTGTGCAGGGGCTGATTTGAGGGTTAAACAATATCGGCTTTTTATTTTAACGAGTCATTTTATTGTTTGAATGTTCCATTTTGTATTAAGTTTGTTAGCTTTTTCTAGTTTTCAGTTTTTAAAAATGCACTGAACCATACAAGTTTTTTGGTTTTCAATAGATTTTACAACTATTTTCATATTATATATGTTTATTATATCGCAAATCCATGCCTAATTGCCACATATTTATTATTACTCAGAATACCAAGATGTATTAGAAGCACTAATTACTTTTTATTTTTCTTAGCTTTCAGCTTCGGGTTGCGCTCTTTAGTTTCAATGTGTTATTTTCTCTTTTTATCACAACTTTGACGACCACCAACCAAGTAACAAAATAAGCAAGACTATATTTTTGGTTACTAGCTTTTAAATACAAAATGTTCT
Source organism: Anopheles merus (assembly GCF_017562075.2). Lineage (NCBI taxonomy): Eukaryota > Metazoa > Arthropoda > Insecta > Diptera > Culicidae > Anopheles > Anopheles merus. The sequence goes on from NC_054085.1 coordinate 11,914,497, forward strand.
AAATAGTATGAATTCATCAAATGGATCATTGTTTAGCTTGTTTACGCTAATTTTTACTGCCTTGAATGTCATTACTTTTCACATTGAAAAATCCTTGTTGCTGATTAATTATTGCAAGTATGTGAATCGTGACTAAAGGTCTATATAGACTTTGTGTGACAGTGAAATTTTGTTTTTTTTTCCTATATTTCATTAAATATCTATAAGAATAAAGTTAATCGTACACCAAAAGAAAGGATATTGAATTCCCCTACTATTTATATTGTATAACATATTGCAATTATAAATTAAATGCATTTACTTCAAATTCAACGTTGTACATGATTTTTTCACCGTGAACACGGTGGGAAATCACAAGGAAACGCATTAAATTCATTATTTCAATAGGTTTTAAAACATAATTGGGAAATTGAATTTTCTTTCTTTTGGTGTGCAACAAGGGATATTTTGATTGATAGTTAATGAAATATATTTAAAAAAACGGACTGGCAGACGAAGGCGCGAGACCGTGAGCGGTTTCGGACACTCCTGAGGCAGGCCAAGACCGCAAAGCGGTTGTAGTGCCGGATAAGTAAGTAAGTAAGTAAGTAATTTAAAAAAACACACAAAATTTTTACGTTCAATATTACTAGAGCTGTAACCTAGGAACAATGAAGTATAAGTATAACATTTGAATTCCATTGCATTTTCGAGGATTTTAATTCACAAATGTGGTGTGGAAGCAAAAGGAAAAAGGATAGTGATATCAAAATAATCATGCTTAAGAATGAAGGATCTTTTTTGAGTGCGAAAGTTGGTGAGTAACAAACTAACTAATTTGCTATCTGTAGGCAAGAGTTTCGTTACTGAAGCTCGCATAAGTGACAAGTTGCTGCTAATTGGAGAAATGTAATAGTCTTATGCACGTATTTGCTGTATTGAAGTGATGTTTCTATTGATTTTTAAACTGCTTTAGTTAATTTAGTGCAGTTGAGTTCAGTTCAGTAAGAACCATATTGTGATTTGGTCTTAGTATTATAGGTTTCTTTAGATGATATCACAAAAACGATCTAATTTTACGTCAAAAGGACCTCGAAACTCTTGATCACACAAAAACTGGCAACCTTCATTATGTTGTAAAATTATTTCACCTCCAACAAATCGAAGCAAAAAAAACCCCAAGTCAAGGAGCAGGATAAGAGATCTTAACAGTTTGCTTGCCGGGAGGAAATAATAAAAAGAAAAAGCGATAAAAATAATCAAAGCAATAACACCGAACCCAAACCAGCGACATCGAGCTGTACGTTATCGAACGTTGCAGATCGTTCAACTGAAGTGGACGACGACGACGACGACGTAAAATGTCGCCAACGATCCATGTACAGTGGAACATACCACAAAAAAAACTCACATCCTTCAATACAGATCCGCGGTAAAGTTTATATTTTCACAGAAAAAAAATCACGAAAAAGAAGTCAAAAGCGTATCGCATTCTCAATTACAATTTGCAAAAAACCACTCGAAACTCCGCCCGCCCGCGTATGAATAATTATGCAGCACACGCGGACCGCACCGAGCGTAGCTTGTATATGTGTGTGTGTGTAGAGGGGTGGGGGGAGTGGGAGCAAGTTTACAGTTCATTTTTTTTTGTTCCTTTCGGTAACAAAACAACCGAACCGAAGGACTTGAGGGCTGGCTGGAAGGATTTGTCCTTTGGAGTATTGGTTTCGGTTGTTTGGTTGTTCGCTGGCCACGGAACAACAGCCGGAGCAACTCTTCAACAAGTCGAGTGGAGGGTTTGTGCAGGGAAATGATGGGGGTTTATGCATGGAAAAAATGGTACATTATTGTCAACATACATACGCGAACACACACATGCGAGTGGGGCGAATACGAAATGAGCGAAACAAAGGTTGATGAAAGGGATCGATTTTTGGCACGTGCAAATGAAAACACACTAAGTGGGACATGCAAATATAATATGCGAACAATTTCACGTGTAAAGAATGATAAAATGTGCATGTAACATTTTCGTATAAAATCGTATACTTTATATTTATATTTCCTATTCTATTTAAATACAAATTTGCTCAAAGAAAACTAAAATAATCCAAAGTACAAAGTACCTTTTTCAATAGCTTCCGGTTTTATTTTCGCATTTAACTACGCCTCCACCACTTGAACGGTAAACGTTGTTTGCGTTTCATCTACCACCACACCTTGACCCTGGAGCGAACTCGGATGCTTTTCCTCGATGCTCTTGAACCAAAGCGACCAAACTGCTGATGACCGAAACCACTCAGCATAACAGTTTGAAAGCATTTGAAGGAATTAAAAAGGTAGCCAGCCAGTGAAAGGAAAAACGGAAGGAAAAGACTGAATAGAATCCTGTACACAATTTGATACACTTTTGCTCTGCTGACCAGTTCCAAACTGGACACAACAGGTTAACAGGTTCGCCAAAATGTTAACGAGGCAAACGAAACGAGCGTGTGTCAATGTTTGTGTACGGAAATGGAGGAGAATGGAGAAGGTTGTTTTTTGTGTGCTGTTGATGCAGGTGAAATTTGAAGAAAATAGTCAACATTTGGTCGTGCTTGTTCTTTGCGAGGAAATAAACTTTGTCGTCCGGGCGTAATGGGGCATTTCTGAGAGGGAGTTGTTTCTAGACGAACCAGTGATTTTAGCCAGCGATCAGCAAGTTTGTAGCAAATAACGAAGTAACATTCATAGCGACTAAGATGTTTTGTGTAATACAAATGGATGCAATGTGACTACAATTTGCTCACACTTTTAATACACTAAAAGGGGTTTCTATATTAGTTCAATTATAATTCATGCCATCATCATAGACACTTTGTTCACGCTTTCAAAGACAGCGATCAGGACCGTAAAGGCATTACACAGCGATGCTAAGTGTGATCAACATTTTTCGGAGCTGTGTTGTAGTCGAGCGGCTACGGTGTTGATCGGTAGGAATGTGTTTGTTTGTGAAAATCATACATTTACAATACATACACTTAGCAGCATCTTGATGTGTGTCCCAATTTTCACCTGGTAATTGGTACCAACTAGGACAATGATTCAGGGTATGACTGGATTCTAGGTAGAGAATGAAAACTAGAACGGAAGTTAAGACCATGGATATCCCACAGATGCAACAGAGACAGAAATAGGAACGTATAACAATGTTATGAAGCATCATCTATTGTCAATTTGTAATGCATTGTTATGTGGTTAGTAAATTTGGCTCGGTTATAGGGTTTTATAATGCTGTGAGCATTTAATAGCTCCAAGATGAGCGCAAAGTTTTTGTTTTAAAGTTTGCAATTTTCAGGATTCTACGAGGTACATCAAGATAAACTGATTCAGAACCCATTTCAGTTCTGAAACTGATCCCCAAACCATTTCGATCCTGGATCATTTACAGAATAAGTATCTAGAGTTGGTCCTTAACCGGTACCAGTACTGGAACTGATTTCGAACCCATACTGGCCCTGCCATGCAGTGCTCTCCAACCTTTTTAGAATTACGGACCACTTATCTTACGTTGAGGACAAATATGTCGTAGACTTTGTTCAAAGCTTCTTGATCAAATCTATTCAATTCCCATATTAAGATTTTCGTAGACTTTGTTCAAAGCTTCTTGATCAAATCTATTCAATTCCCATATTAAGATTATGAAAACATAATCTTGATCGAGTAAAAAAAAAAAAATACAATATGTATTGTAACAAGTTTATTTTCAAAAAAAAAAAAAGCAATACATTCTAGGATCCTGGTCACTACTGAAATTAATCACCGACCAATACAGTCATAGAACTAATTTTGAATCCAAAAACGGTCCTAGAACTGTTCTCGAATCTATTCCAGTGCTGAAACTGGTACTTCTTCAACATTATGGTTCAAAAACTGTACTTGGATCTGTCTTAATCATGGAAAGGATCGTGAACCTGTCCAGGGTAAGTAATTGAAACAGTTGGTGCATACTTCTGGATAAGTGTAGAAATGTAGCTATCCCATTCCTATTGAGTTGATTACAGTGATAATTTCTTCGATTGCCTGTATTGTACGCACTACATACAACAGACTTAAGCGTCCTAAGAGGGTTCTAACATCAAATACGGCATGGGTACCAATCGTTACAACTAGTCGCAATAATTGGCAAGAAGTGGATCAAACACGAACAAAAGCGGATCCAAAGAGGTAAAAGAAACAGATAGATACAAAATTGAAATAAATGGTTATAGGAACCCAATTAGAAACGTGTATATTAAATTTCAACAATGATAGGACGAATTACAATGCTCTAAATTGTTAGTAGTGACCCAATACTTACACAACAAAAAAGGAACAGTGCCCTAGAGCATCGGTGCCGAAACTATGTTTAGGTTCTTTTGGAAAAGCGATTCTTTCTGTATTAATATTAACTTTTTTATGTTCTTCAAACATAAATTCGCATTGTATTCATTAAATGCTGTTTTTAGCATCAATATTAACATAATTGTTCGTAATATATCACACAGAGAGTGCCATAATTCGACCCTGCCTAGCGCAACAGGTCAAATGAGAGTCTCGTTCAAACCAATTCAAAACATGTAAAATGAATTTTAATAATTGGTCCACCCGTTAATCCTTCTAATCGCAGCCCCCTGGACGTTGTCATTCGACCACTTGAAACCCTAGAAAACAATTCTTTCCAATACGCCTAACACCCCTTTCAAATGCAATGTCGCTATCGCCTAGTCTCACATGGTAAATCTCAGCGTTGCAAAACATTTACCATCCTCCATCAAGCCAGTATTCCCTTGGCAACCCCGGGCTACAGGATCGAAGGATGCGTTCCACAATGTGTCGTGATGTGAAAAATCCCTCGCCTAATAAAATGAGAGGGAATCCACGCACCACCGGCCACGACGGCTACCCACACACACACACGCATACAATGACCCAGCGGGAAGTCGCTCTCGTGCGTCTATTAATTCATAAGCGTGTAATTTATACTGTCAAATGAAATCAAACAGCGTTTACGATACGGGCGATGGTGGTAGATTGAACAGAGCTGCAGAAATCACGCTGCAGCCGCACCAACATCATCATCATCATCATCATCATCGTGATCATCATCATCGTGATCATCATAAAGTGGTGGAAAAATTAGACGGTTTGGAAAACAAACACCCTCCACTCGAGTCGAATTGGGTGATAAAACTCGAGGGGAAAAGTCTGGCACTACAAATATGGTCATCAATACGGGAAACTGGGGTGATGATGGCAGTTGACCGACCGAATCGGGCGGAGGACTAGAGCCCGCTCTAAACCCGCTGTTTGAGGTAATTGTAATTTGATTCATAGGATTCTCTTCGTATAAAAAAAGCGGGTGGGAATTGTGGGGTGGTGCTAGTGGCTTGAGAGCACATCCTCATTGTATGTCGAGTTGAATTATGACGCATTTTTTTAAAGCGCGAAACATTGCTCACTGTCATCGAAACAAATGATACATTAGGTGTTATGAAGGTGGCAGTGGCGACAGTGAGAGGGTATTTAAATAATTATTGTCTGTTTTTTTTGTTGCGTAAGTGAGATAGAATTGCTATTTTTAATGTCAGTAGTGGCTCCCGGTGGCTTTAAATAATGATGCAATTGAGGTAGAAATTAGCATAAAAATGCTACACCCCTATCAAGCTGGTACTGCTGCTGCTGCTGCCGCTGTCGCTGTGTCATAAATTATGAATCCTTATTGCGGCCGATCATCATCGCACAGGGAGGAAAACAATTTTCCACCAAATCCGTCCGTCCGCTTGTCAAAGGGATGCGATGAATTTGTCCCCTTCCTTTTCGGGAGAAACCATTAATCTTTTCCGTTCCATTCCCCAGTAATCGAGCGGAATGTTTCTCCGTTTGTCGTTTCAATGGTTTAGATAGGACATTAGTACAAGATACTAAGCCTAATTTGATTGTAAGTTTCGTGCCTTCCATCGATCGAAGAACATGTGTGTAGGATGATGCGCTTTCTTTTTTTCATCTTACCACGTCCTACACAGCGTAATGGTGCTTCCATCAAACACAAACGTACGCCACATTTCAGGCCGAAAATTCCACACCACCGTGCGTTGAAAGACGTCGTTACATAAGTTGATCTTTTGACCGTAGGAGGGGAGGGGAATCCTTGTGTATCCTTCCTCTATTCTACTACTCGCTTTAACGTATGTCTAAAGTTTTTGTGAAGAAAGGGTGTCCACGTGAATGGATTTCACTTTCCAAAGCAGATGATCTTTTAAACTTTCGCTGGCTTTTCGTTCGGGGAAAGATGAAACTTTTCATCTCCTTGGGGGAAAAGGAGGGAAGAGAGTGTGGGCTGAGTTTCTGAGGAATTTGCGTGCGGGAAGTTTTTGATGCAAGCAAAGCGGCAAGCTGTCCAAAGGCCATAAGTCAGCACAATGTCACAGCACAGTGTGAGAAAGGTCAAATACTTTGGCTATTGTTGGGGTAAAAGCAAACAAAAAATGCAGGATTCATAATAGCCGTAAGGTCGAATGTTACTGTTTTGTATGAATGATACTGGGAGAAAGGTGAGAGTTCTTCTGGCGATGGGCGTTGTCGCGCTTGATTTTGTAGAGGATTTTAACATTCTTTCTGTTCCTATTTTTTTTTCTAGATATCCGTTTTGTTTGGTTGTTCTACAAATACATTTTCAGTTATACTGACGCCAGCTTTTTGCATTAAAAGTTTTTGTATCGACTGATTTACTACTGCACTAAAGATGTCATAGTGATTCTCAACAGAATGTATTCTGGATGACATGCAAAGCAATTTTCAATGTAAAATCTGAAGATGTAAATATCATAAGATCACATGAGCTGTTGGCATAATTGTTTTAGGAGCTGTTCAATCTGTCATATAGCAGTAGCAGTACCTTATACTGTTTGTGGGATTAAATAGTTTTCTGAAACTGTTGGGGTGAACAGCTCCGTCCATATATTCTCCTGCTTGGTAACACAACCAAAGGAAGTTATTTGAGTTGGGATTGTATTGCTCTAGATACAATAATGAGATCAAATCATGCGAACTTCACACCTGCTTTCTACCGCTGCTTCCTGTTCTAGAGATATGTGATTGTTCAGTTGATTGAGGCAGTGGTTTCCAACCTGCGTGTCCGCGGACCTATTGTGGTCAATAAAGAATTGCATTCAACAGGCATGTCTAGAATAAGATAAACACAGAATATGAAAAATGATGAACTAAGTCTACAAAACGCAAGCCCTCAATGGGTGTGGGCCACGACAAAAAAAAGGTTGGAGGGCACTGGATTGAGGGATCTAGGAGAATGCACAGCTTTTGGATGTTAATTCAGTTAGGCTTTCACCGCATACAGGTCGTTACATGAAGAAGAAGAAGAAAAGCATTTTGAAGAGTTTGGACTTATCGAATCAAATCGAATCGAGTTTAGGCAATACTTGTAGACATTAGCATTCTAAGCATAGTCCATCAGTACGTACTTACATCTGTACTACACTTTATTGTGTACTGGGTGGATTCGGTCATGATCGCGCTGCAATGCAGTTGGCAGATGTTGAGGATCAATTCTACGGTCTAAAGAGCCGTCGGGGTACATACATGTCAATGCATTCCCATATACTACTACCTTTATCGGAAAAAAGACGAATCTTTGGCAGTTGCAAGAATATTGCTCGATGGAAAAAAGACACTACTTCAAAGGACCTGAAAAGGTTGTTGAATGCTTAGGTGTAACAGACATATATGGATGGACAATCCTTCTAATCGTAGTTTGTGGATCATGACAGCAGCTGTAATTACGATACTCTGTCAAACGATCTAAATGCTTAGCATACAATTTTGCACTGACTTCAAAACCACCCCAAGCATTATTGGAGAGTAAACTCCAATAACCCCGTACTCTGTACCAAGTCACCGTCGTCGGTCACTGGTTTAAAATCCACAGTGTTCACCTCCATGTGCACAAAACTTTCGTTTGTGTGGTAGCAGCTACGTTCGCGATTTGTTGACCGTTAAAATTATAAGGCTTGTTTTTTCCTGCCCCGATCACGACCATCAAATGAGTCAAGAAAGTCCACCAATGCGGCACCAACCATTTCTTCGGCTTTACCTGCCCTGTCTGGCGTCAGTGCGGAATGTAAGCGCGTCTGTTTGCCTAGCTACTGTTGCGCTCGTTGCGCCACTTTGGCGCACACTGGTGCACTTTCGAGCGCGATCGGTTGTTGAAGCTCAACCTTTTCTTTCTGTTAAAACAATCAATTAGTGTCAATTTACTGCTCTGGAAATAATAACACACGCAACCTGAACCTGATGCTCCTGCCTAACGTGCTAATGGAAGTGGCCAACAGTGTCCCAGCCAGCACACTGTCTCCGGGATGGTCAGCTCCACATTCGGGGGCACCCTTAACGCCGTCACCGTCAGCTTTGGCAGAGACATCGTCCCTTGTTTCACGGATCGGCTCCGGCGCATTGTTTGTGCATATCTGGGCACTTGTGAAAAGAACGCTTCGGAACATTGGGGCGCGCTCTCTGTATGTGTGGCTGTTCGCCCGATCCATGGTCAGGTCTGACAGTTGTTGACACAGCGTCTGTGGCATAATGTGCACCGGGTAATAAAAAAATCAAACTCATCTAAACAGACACTAGACCGGAGCAGGAAGAGGAGCAAAATGTGAATCAACACGTTTCCGATACCTACCGATAAACGCATCCATAAACATGGGAGCCACGGTCTGTTTCGACCATATGCCTGCGTGCATGTTTGCCTTCGAATGTTGGACAAACTGGGCACCAACCAGCACAGGCGCCAGTTGTCGAAAACTGTGCCCGTCGTCGCTATTCCGCTGTTTGCACCATTGGCTCAAGTCAAACGAATAAACAACGCACATACACAAACGGGTGAGGATCAATTGTGCGGGGTTTGGGGACAGAGCTTTTTATGGGAACATTTTTGGAAGGGCCGAAAGGAGGTGGAATCTCCCCCCCCCCCACCACGATCCCATTATTCTCCGCAGTTAGATACGTTCTGATAAATGGCGAAAATGCTATTCAAGGGATTCACAAAAAGGATTAACACTGCAGTTTCGGGAGAGGGATTGTGTGACTCTGTGTGATTGTGTGTGTGAGAGAGTGTGTTTTCAAACTCGCCACATAAAGCGCCACAATGGAGCGTTAACAAAATTGTTAGTTTCATAGTTTAATTTTAGGCATTGATCCTATTTCAGCATTGTAGCAAATTATTATACAAATAAACACGGGCTCTCATGGGGTTTTGTGTGCTAGGGCTGTGCCAGAATGGCCCCTCAAAAGCCATTAAGAATGCTGTGTGAAACGGGCCGGGGCAGGGCGTGGATACTGTTTTGGGATCATTTTTCATGCTATTCATAAACGTTGAACAAAAGTCAAAATATTTCCTCCGAGTGCATACACTGCGGTTACATAGCCTGGTGGACGCTCGAAGGGTAAAGAAGGAAGTGATATAATGGTTTCTCCTTTTAGATTTTATTATAATGAATGAAATTCTTTACGGATTTTAGATCAGCGTTAGGTATTACAGCTAAAATGTAGCATAAGTTTTTGTTCAACTAGTTGCTTAACTAGTTGATTTTAAGCTACGAATAGCGGACGACAGCTTCAACTTGAGTTTATGATACTGATATAATTTATGGCACATCCCTCAATGATGACCATCATATGTCATCGATGATCAGAATTTACTGCTGAATAAGTTAACCTTCGCAAAAATCTAGGAGATTCTTTACGCGCTGTGTGACTTTTTAATGAAATTACAATAAGTTTCTTTTAATAACTGCATTTCATTGTAGAATAGAATCATTATGACTCGTAAAATGTGGCTATGATTGAAAAATTTAAGTCCCTTTACATACGTTCACGTGTGAGTTAAAAAAAATATGTAAAAAATATTATTTTGGCCCTTTATTTCATTTTACTAATTATATTATTGTCTACATGGAATCTACATGGAATCCTCATCTTTTCCAAGTTCATATGAAAATCAGGAATTGCATAATATGAAACAGCAAAGCATCACAAATTAATCAATAATCCTTAACCTGGGTAAAATGCTGATTTGAAAAAAGGTATGAGTTCTGCTGGTTTGGTTTGGAAGATAATTTTTTTGAGAGGTTTTAACGTAAGGAATCGATTGAACCTTATTTGCGATCATATAAACCTTTAAGAGGTTTCCCTTACTGGAAACGTTGGAATTTAGAAACCTTACCTTGGGTAGGGGAACATAACTAAACTCTATAAATTATAATTATTTTCATAGTGACTTTGAGCCCCAATTGGTCTCATTCGCCTCTTTCAATTGGCAGATTAATTCTATGCTTAAAATCTAGCATTCTTCTTTGCAAGCCATTTGTGGGTCGCAGTTACCTTATAACGGGTATTGTCGGTTTACTCAAAGCTATCCGTTGAATTTATTGTCTGTTTCACATGTGACACTCTTAAAATGAGAAGTCGATAGATGCAGGAAGCGCATCTTGACACTCCTGAAGTCCTATCGTGATAGTCTGAATGAATCTGACATGACATGGTCAGAAGTGATGAATCGCGCGTGAGTGATGTAGCTTTCTGAAATATGTTATAATGTATTTACACTTTACAATGGGTATTTTAATAGGTTGTATATGGCAGATATGCTACAAACCAATTGCATGTGAAACAAGCCGCACTTTTAACGAATCGATTGGGAACATGTTAAGCTAAAACATATCAAATTTGTTTTTGAAATTTGAAGTTAGAACTTATGATATTCACTCTAAAGTGACCTAATTTAAATTTCATTCTCACAGCATAATAGAACAATACAATCATTTGACTTTGTATTTGTGTTATACGATTTAATCGATTCTATGGTATGATCATGTAAATGTTGACCCTATTTTACAATCGATTTGCTGGCCACAACTAATATGATCTCAAACAATTATAATGATTAAGTCTTGTAAACATTGCAACACTTACAAAGCCTGATACAGTTTCAACCGAGACAATCATTTCCCCAACACAATTCACAGCAAGACCAATGCTCAGACGGTAAACATTTCCATCTACCTGAAACCAGCATTTCAAGTGTCCACTACAAAAACCAACATTTTACTGGGTAACCAACATCTCGACCAAACAATCGACCAGCAACAAACCCAAAACAGACCTGCCCCGGTCCTCTTTGCTGTGGGAATGCCCCCACACCGCGAAAAGGAGAAGGAACAAGAAACGACAGGAAAATCAAGTCCCGTAGTCGATTGCACTTAGTGTCCATCAAAAATTGTTCGGGAGGGAAAGATAATTCGTACCATTCACTTATAACGCTCTCTATCACATCGCTTCCTTTCACCAGCAAACGGAGCAGGGCAGAAGGAGGAAGATTCGCTACACGCTTATTGCAGACGAACACTTGAGATGTGCTTCCACATTGCCCTAGAATCTACTTCCGGCGCGTCCTCAAAATAACTGGCGTGAAACAATTACACCGGGAGATGCTTTAAAGTCCTTCACACATTAAGCGATGTTGTTCCCTTTCTCGCCCTCCGTCTGTGTGCAGGGTGTGAAGAAGTACCGACCCCGGGGGGTTTCTCATTGGCAAACAAAATGTATTTCCCGGCGCTATGCCCAAAGGATGCCCATAAGCAGACAAACGCAACGAAAGCGACGTACCTCCGGAATAATGCAGCAGCAGCACCCTCTTCACGTAATTAGGTTTCCCATAGTTTTTCCGGCTTCCTTTTTCAATCGTTTATCATCCTGATCCATCACAACGAAAAATTCACCGCCAAGTAGTACACTGTTTGGCCAGTTTCCAGTTCCCTGTTTCTCCCGCGCCGTTCGCATGTTTGCATTGTTTGTAACAATTATTCCCGCCGCATCCGAGAGATAATCTCGCTATCGGGGAATCGGAATCATCATTCACGCCGCATTTAACCGACGGATAACCCCTCTCGTATCGGTCGGTTCGGTTTCGGTTCTAGGGCTTTGCAGACATTCGTGCAAAAAAAAAAAAGAAGAAGGGAACGTCACACCGTGGTACGTCCACCATATGCTAGCCAACCAACCAAGCCCGTTACATTGATCCATTTTCATGCTCTTAAAAACTTTTCGAGATGTATCTCTGCTTTGTGTTCCCGTCTTCCCGGCGGGTTTGTAGAGCGCCCGGCATCTGTATCCTGGTGCCACTTCCTGGTGCAAAAAATCACAAACAACCGGGACTCCCTATCTGACCCACTCCAAACTCGGGGTGAGGAAGACGAAGCGAAAAAAAAAGAAGAGAGCTGCTTACGCTTGGATTAATCTCTACTCAGGCCTATCGATGGTGCAGATTATGATCTTTCATCCATTCTTTTCAATTATGTTTCACCGGAGTGGCGAATGGCTCGCCCTGGTAGAGTTCCGGGCAGGGGGGTTGAACCATGGCGTGGCGTGGTGATGTTCGTGGTTCACTTACTTGCTCTCTGTTTGTTGCATATTGTTTGTGACGAAGCAGCTTGTTTTTTTGTACGTTTGTTGTGTGCGCAATAATGACGCTCTTAGTTTAAAAAGCGATACACGAGATATACAATTCCTCTTGTGACTAATATAACTAATAAAAGGAATGGTGGAAAAATGGGGTGCCGGAGCGGAGCGGTACTTGTTATGGACGCGCGTACAACAATCGCAACGGAATAAGTTGAATTGTAATGTAAACCACAAACTCTCCCATTTCTTGTGAGTGCAGGACCCGGCACTAACGCTGCATCTTATTGTCACTTATTGGGAGTGTTCCCCTTTGCTGGGCCCGCGGGCCGTACCTAACAATCCTTTTCTTCCACAAACAATGTCATTAGCCACGACTTCAAACAGCAAAACACCGCAGCAACACGCATGCAACGCTCGCGCGCGTAGCTTTTGATCGATGGCGTTACAAATGATCACCGACCAGAAACTCCCTGTGTGTGTGTGTGTGTGTGTGTGTGTGTGTGGTGTGTGTGTGTGTGTGTGTGTGTGTGTGTGTGTGTGTGTGTGTGTGTGTGTGTGTGTGTGTGTGTGTGGTGTGTGTGTGTGTGTGTGTGTGTGTGTGTGTGTGTGTGTGTGTGTGTGTGTGTGTGTGTGTGTGTGTGTGTGTGTTTGCGGTGACGCAATCGAGCCAGTGTATAGCGAAGGATGGATGGACAAATCATTTAGCACTCTTGCAATCACCCTCTCTACGCGATAAGATGTTTCCCTTGCCACTTCAATCAAAATCTCCCCGAGCGACAGTATAGCACTATGACACGTACACTTACGTACAGTACAATTGGCATCGGATATTTATTTATTCCATTCTTCCACTACGATGATGGGCACTGTTGAGCTTTAAATTATCAGTACAGCTAATAGAAACATTGAGCGCGAGTGAGTGGAAATCTGCTATTGTGCTGCCCGTGCCGTGCCAGGTGCCTTCGGTAACTGAGAGTGTCTCCGTGGCTCCGGGAGGGTGGTGGATTGATCATGTTTACCAGCCACCAGCAACAGTAAACGGCTCCAGCCAACAATGTTTTGGGAAGAGATACATTATGTACTTAGCGCTTTGGCTGTCAGGTTGATAAGTTCTCCAATAATGGGCACTTGTTGTGGAGGATCTGTAAGATTACGTGAATCGGGGAGTGGAGGGCGATCGTGCTTGGGAGTTGTAGCGGGTGTGATGGTCGTCGTGTTGGATAACGACGCCGTTCGTTTGGAATTGTGTTAATTTTGTGATGGGAATATATTGTAATAACAAGATTGTTTTACAGCAGTAACCAAGTCGTCAAGACTTAATTCTTTGAGGCGTTTATGAAGATCGTGTTGAAACATGAATAATTCTTAATACAACTAAAAATTATGCAGTGGAACTATCTATCTCTTCTTGAATGTTTATGTTATTCTTAAGCATTGGACGCCTTGAAAGACTTCTAGATATATCAAGCGTCGATTGAACAATCTATGAATTTCATGTCATCAATCTTCCAGAGCGTTGCTCTTTAGTTGAAGTCAAAATGATGCATACATTCTTTAATGAAATTGAAACAATGAACGGACATCTTTTAGATGGAGCAGTACTCAAACCCAAACAGGTGATGTTTCTCTCTCGCATAAACTGATACAGAAGCTCGCATGAACTGACATTAATCTGAAATAGGGGTAGAACTGTTTGTTTTAAATTATTCTACCAAATTAAAGATACTGTAACAAAATGACTTCATCAGACAAGATGTTATTTGATATCTGTGCTGATATGCACGGCTTATATTAACTAACCAAACTGATGGAATCTGTAATTACTCATTGTGTGGTGATTATTCTCTGACGTTTAACAAACACATGGGGTACTCTGTTCATTTAGATAAATTCCGGATATCGCAGAGGTATTGTTGCAATTATTGGGGAGGCCTCGTGGTACAGTTGTCAACTCGTACGACTTGATACGTCTCGATCAACAATATAAGATGTTGATGTACGCGGACGATGTTAAGCTGTTTGCCACTGTGAAGCACATCAATGATTGTCCACCTCTGTAGCAAACTCTAAACGTGGTAAGTTCCTGGTATGATCGAAAATTATTCTCACTTAAAGTTGACAAATGTCAGGTTATATTGGTTCAGAGGTTAAGAAGTCCGGAAAAAAAAATCCAGCTATAAAATCGGCTTTAACGTACGGCAACGTACCGATTGTGTAAATAATTTAGGAATACTGCTCGACCAAACTCTCAACTTGAGGCCGCATATGACAAACATAATCGATCGAGGCAATCGGAAGCTAGGGACTCTTTTTTTTATTTTAACTATGGAATTCCACAACCCTACCTGCATTACAAAGAGTTTTTGATCCATAGTCAGGTTTAGTATAGGCTAGTATTGTTTGGTGTCCCTCAGCTCAGTCTTGTAGTCAACTTATTGTGGCAATTCAAAGGAAAGTAACGCGTTTTGTTATAAAGCTCCTCCCATGGAGAGATGGTGACGTAGGTCTAAATTAGGTCTGGAGACACTCTCAACAAGACGTTCGAACGCTCAACGTCTCTTTTGTGGCAGGTTTGATTAGTGACGAAATTGATACGCCCGATCTACTCAGCGCTGTAAAGTTATCTGCTCCGTCTAGGACTCCCAGACAAAATCGGAAAATATTTGCGTTACATTATCGTACCACTTGTTGGTACATCAGATATGATAAACATGATGTGAGTCGCCTTTAGTCATGTTTACAATCTGTATGCATTTAGTATGTCTTAAGCAGCGTTCCGTGAGCGTATACGTGTTCATCAATTAATGTAAATGTAGCCACAAAGCGTAAGACTTTTTCTATGTCAGCTGAACAAACTCAATAAATACTAAATATTAAATACTAAATGCCTGTCACCGGTTCAAGCCCCGAATATACCGTGGTCCCATACGTAGGACAAACTATTCTGCCCAGGCCACTAGTGGTAAAGCCAAGCAGGCCTTGACAGACAACGATTATTGTGCCAAAGAAGAGTTGATGCAGTGAATAGGTAACGTTGAATCTACAGCAGTAGAGCTCTATTTTTTAATCAGAAGTAAAGGTCCAGCCTTATTGTTAAAAGTAAAGCTCTATGAAGCTCTAAACAAGAATAATTAAGTCTGAACCTGGTTAGCTACTTATACTACTGGTTAGCACAGCTGTCTGACTGAATATACCACCGATTCAGAAAAAGAATATCAATTTTATAAGCGAAAAGTAAAATTAATGAAAATGAATAACTGCAATGCATTAAATTGTAACGCCACAACTCCTTTTGAGAGCATGTTTACGAGAATACACCATTCAAGAGTTCGTTGGAACAATTTGAAGTGGTAAATATAGACTCCACAAGATCTGCCTAGAGTGTCTGCTCCATGTGAAGAAAGCGAAGGCAATTTAATTACACACTAATAAAATTCAAAACAGCTCCCTTGACTCATTCCAAATCCTACCCGGTCGAACTCCGAGCATTCCACGGCGTAAGGACCCTTACCGGTGGCAATAATCATAAAGCTCGAAAAGCTGTCTTTAAGAAATCTGCCAATTTCCCTTCCATTTCCAGAAGCAGCCACCGTTTTATGGCCTTCGCAAAGACGAACTCCTTCTGGTTGAAGATGGGCTTCGATAGGTATGGGCCCCTTCGATGCCAACTATCCAACTAATCATCCCGCTGCAAACCAGTTTGACCCACACGGGACCCATAACGAGAGAGATAGAGAGCCGTTGCGCCACCTAATTATCATCTTCGCCACCGTTAACATGTGGCCAAAGATGTGAGGAGCTCGGGGTGTTTTTTTTTTGGGAATATTTTTGGGTCATGCGACTGCCCTGTTGGCCGGATGAAGCTGATGGGGCGTCATCGTTATCCACTCAACGCCATCACAGCTTCTGTACAGGCTGCGATATGGTTGGAAAACGTATGGCCATGTTCGACGTAGTGGGGTGTCGACAACACACCATCATCAGTATCGACCTTTGCCACCCTTCTCAGTGTGGGGATGATGATGCGGAGGGAATGTTAATGTTCCCGTTGACGGGGAAAACTATTTGCCGATGCGTCTCTGGCGTCGTCCAATCCTGTTTTGCTCTATGCGGTGTGTGAAACACAATAATTAGCCTTTTTGTTCTGGCCCAAAACCATCCCCATTCACAACCACTCGACGGGCGTTCGTGTTCGTGCGAATAGGTGCTCGAAAGTAACCAGTTACGTCAAGTGCGTTATGCTGCGCTGGCATTTAACCGGCTCCACCAGCTCGCTTTGGGGTGATGTACTGGACAGTAGCTATGTTGGATCAGGTTGCTTTCTTCGTGCGAGCCTCCCCATTATCCCGCCTTTTGTTGTTTGTGTGGCTGTTAATGTAAGAGCAGCATCAAAGCAGGCCCTGGCAGGCTGGCGCTCACAATTATCGCGCGATCGTGAATAGAGAGGAGAGTTTCTTTGATAGAAGGTATAAGGGATAGTGTGTGCAGGAACGCTTTGTATGCGTATTGAAAAGGAATCCTTACATCATACAGCACCAGGGGCTATTGTTCCTTTTATGATCAAATAAATTACAATGTTTTATACGGACGACGACGTGTAGCAACAACAACGCAAGGGATTTACGTTAATCCACACTCACACACAGAGACTTTGAGCAGAGAAGGTGCATCTTCTTATCATGTATAGACGAACGCAATCATCTCATTTGCTGGGCACTTGAAGTCAAGGCCCGATAACCAATATTAATCATATCCAGTCAGCACATCTCCAACACAATCGCAAGACCACCTTTACCGTTCCGTTGTGTCGGTTGCTTGTTCGCGGTGTGCTGTCAAAACGATTTATAAAATAAAGCCACGGGGGGTTGATTACAAACATTTCGATTGTTCGTAACGTAAGGGGACCTCCGCAAGTGCAGCTACTACTGCTACTGCCCTGACAACGGACTGGCAGCAGCAACAGATCGCAGCATCGCCATGGAACCTCCAAACCAGAGCGGGCGGAAGAACACGATGGAGGGGAGCTTGCGAAATGGAGACTTTTTATTTAATTTTTCACTTCTCTTCCTGTTATTGTTGTTGTGCTTTGTGTTTTCACGTACGCCGAAAAACCCGGACAAAAGATACGGCCTTTTTGTTTTGCGTGTCTTTCATTTGCGCAGATACGCACAGCACAGCATTGGGTTGGCGCATTGTGTTTGTCGCAAACGTTACCGTGATTGGCGTCTACGGACAGAAAAAGGAAAAATCAGAGCCGCTTTTCCGCAAAGGGCACCAGTATGTCACCAGCAAATAGGAGATGGATGTGTGTGCGTACGTGTGTGTGCTAGTCCTTTTGTATCGGTGACGACGACGACGGCGACGAATCCCTATCAATGCGCACTCGCTCTTTATGTTCGCGTATGGCTTTTGTAGCGTTTAATTACTTTTCACAACCCACACACTCGCTGTTTTTAGGGAATAGAAAAAAGGGGTGGTAAAATAAAATTCACCTGTGCTGTTTGGTGTTTGCACGGTGATGGATCGTACGTTAGTTAGTACTGTCCCTTAACTGCTAAGGCTTGCCCGTTTGCGAATGTGTAAAATACGCTTTCGACATATCAAGCCAAAGTCAAGCACCGGAGCGCGATGGATGATGGTTCTTGGCAAAAATGACTGTTTTTGTAGAATTAAAGCGCTTGTGTTTCGCTAGCAATGTGTGGGATTGTGTGGATGTAGAAGGTTAATGGGTTTCAATGGTTTCGGGGTGATGTAATGGATTTACCAACGTTTTTATTCGTAGGAAATCAAAAACAATTGTTCAGCAGTATGTGAGGAAGCTGTAAAGCAAGAAAGCGGCGGTTCATTAAATAGCTCTTTTTAGACAACTTTCTATACGTTGCACTTCAAAGTATCATCTGAATCATATTATTTTATTCCTAAATGTGTGATTTTGTACACCACATAACCAAATTTTTGGAAACCATTTCGTTTTGTTTATATCGTTTAATGTCAAAAAATAAAACCATTGTTTTCAACGTAATTGTTTCAAAATCCGTAAAAAATGCAAAAATGATGCACACTAGCTTCTGAAAAGCAATCTTGAACCTCTGTGAAAATCATTTTGAGCCTGTAAATATTGAGCTATTGATTTGTTGGCATTTGATGCTGACTAGAAGCCAAAACTATTACAGTACTATTAATGATCGAATGCCTTGTCAAGGGCCCCAAATTACCCAGTCTCAAGCAATATTTGCTCTCTGAGGTACACATTTGGTAACTGCTTGTCATAATGTTGGCACCTAAGGAACCTTTTATTGGATTTATGTATTGTATTCTACCTAGCTGAATGGCATTTGGTAGTAAAAGTCAAACAAATACAGCCTTTTGATCCATTTTAGGTACGTGAAGCCTGATCCATATTACTGTTCTGAGCGTACATACCTGTTCCATAGCTTACGAGCTCGATCAGTAATGGTCTAGATAAGCTTTTTACGAGCGATCGACGAAGATAGTCTAACGAAAAGCTAAGCTTTGTTTTGCCTGTCTGCTATATGGTAACACATAGAAAAACCTTATGGAAATCAGAGTTTCATCAACACCGAGCAAGAATTAAACAATAACAACGAATTGTTATCAAAACAAACCAATTCCCCAATTTATACACAACTGTACCGAACCGATATATTTGATGGAGTATAAATAAAACCAACTCCGATCATGGTAGATTAGATTCGTTCGGATTGGAGATATTCGATCAACTGAAAATGTCTTAAAGTTATTACATCGTACTTATAATATGTATCACCAGATAAAAACAATGGAATGCAAGACATCAAGGTTCAACAAGATTTAGACATCATGTGAGTTTTTATGCTACAGACAGTTCAGAAAGGGTACTAACAGCCTTATACCTGATAAAAAGGTTTGTGTTATATCGTACCATATCGTACGTGTATAGCTAGAACCTCAAAGGAATAAATCTAATTTACCCTTAAATAAGTATTCACCCTGTGGTTATTGTCAAGAAAAAGACACCAGACTATCCCGACCGGTTGAATGATTTCCATTGTGTTTCACGCTGCCTATAAATTAGTTAGACAGGACTGATCGATCCAAAAATAGCTCTCTATTAAAGGATCATGTGAAATAAGTTTCATATTATCATGATAAAAAATGGCTTCTCAAAAATACACTTCACGAAAACGTCTCCCATCCACACCCTAAACGTGTTCATGTCCCCAACAACCACAATGACCTGGCGTGCGTTTGATGCACCGGCATCGAAAATGGCACCGACAGCGACGGTGACTGATTACCGGCTGGAAGCAAACGCACGCGTCCATTTTTTGCGCTGGAGCGTCTTATCCATGTGTTGTCACAAAATGAAAGGGATACCGGCGTGACTTGACACCTCTTTCCTTTATTCAGTGGGGGGACTGTTTTTTTCGCAAACCCAGCACGATCATAATGTCTTGTGCATCCCCCCTTCTCCGGATCCCTTGCTTTAACCTTCCTCCCCTCACAAAGATTGTCAATCTTTCCGCATAAAAACGAGCGATTGTGTCGATGATACCGGCACAGGGCAATTCGGCCATTTTGATCTGGCTTCCCAATTGCTTCTTTTGTGACTCGTCTGTCGAGAGACGGAGGCGTCGTCTTATCACGCTTCTCCAAGACGACTCTGCACTGTACGGGTGCGTAAGACCACATATCCCAAAAAGCGACTTCAACATAACACAACCCAAGCAAGCTGCCACCGCCGCGAACCGCTCCAAAAAGGGTCAAACAATGCAGCATTATAATCTTTGTTGGTACAACAGCTACTGATTTCCTCTTTGTGGCCATTGCCTGCCTTCGACCAGTTGTTTCATGCCTAAACTTCGGTGCCGCAGCAATGCTGTATCCTTGCTTTATGTGGTGTGTTGTGTGGTTGTATTCAAAATTCCTGGCCAGAAAATCTCGCCACTTCGTTAGCCACCGTTTTGCATTCCGGCCCGTTTCGTTTCGAGCGCGCCTCAGCAGGTGCCCACCGTCGGTTCCGTGGGGCCCTTTTGTCGGTAGATCACCTCGCAGCGGGAAACAATTGCGTATTATTATTGCGGCCATATTTTCGTACAATCATCCCCATTCCGTGTACGCGGTGCCGCTGATGTTTCTGATGTTTTTAATTATCATTCAACGTGGAACGATGAAACAACACGCGAGAGGAGGTGATCGGGTGTGTAAGATCGCGCCCGATTGTCATTCATCGATCCATCGGGCGCGTGAAGGAGCTGACTTTAGCACACTTTTGGGAGATACAGAGAGAGAGAGAGAGAGAGAGAGAGAAGGAGAGAGAGAGGGACAAGACAGTGCGTGAGATGCACTTTTTGTAAGAGGTCCCCGGGTTCGCCTGCTTGAATGGCCCATCCATGTTCCTCACTGGCGGTAGAGAGGCGGTTTTGTGTAAGTGTTTGGCTTGAAATCAATTTATTTAATTACGAAAACGGCCACGGCCACAACGCATCCCCACACCCTTTTTGCCTCGTTTTGCGTCCTGTATCTTTTGTTGTGGTGGACAAAGGTGGAAATTATTAATTTTAAAGCATGATATTTTCTTTTGCACGTGCTTTTCGGTGGCTTTCTTTCAACCGACGCAAGGGTTGAAGGACAAGGGGCTTATGAGGTTGAGGCTGTTGTGATGCTGCTGTGCGCAAAAAAAGGATTAATCATCGCGCGGTGGATGTGGTAATGCTCGTTTAGAATCATCGGTGTACAAATTGTAATTTTGTGTCTTTTTGCGCGAAAATACTGTTGGGAAAAAATTGGGAATAATTTGGTAAGAGTGGGTTGATGAATTTATTATGCTAGCAAAGTGTGCTGGGCCTATAAATCAAAGCCACTGTGTGTTGGATAGAATCATGTCATTGCTAATATTGGTTTACAAAAATGAGCTTAAGTCGTTGTCTTTAAGCGATTGTTTTTATGACTGTTGCTATTCTAAAGCACCATTGCTTACTAACTTCCTAAACTGTTGATGTATTGCGGAGAACGGTGACTAGTGTTATAATCCCTACGAAATCACGCTGCCTTAGGGAACGATTTTGAGTCACTTGGTGACTAGGTTTTTGACATGAAGTAGCGTTTACATTTACTAAAAGTCACGAGTTGAGCTTCCATCGCCGACTGTAATCTTGGAAAAGTACAAATATTTTGGAACTGGACGGAATCAGTTTTTCTCGAGAAAAGAACAGAATGGCTGTATAAATGAAATTTTATTTTCTTTAGCAGGATTTGCTTTAATATGTTATTTTTTTAATAAAACAGATTTAGCTTCGTATCAATAACCATAAATTACTAAAAGTCCGTCATTTCACTTTACTTTGATTAATCCTTATTGGACGGTCGTGGAGATTAATACTTCACCCAAGGTCCTCTGCAATCGTTTTATCGCTCGATGCCAATTTACAGCTAAATATTCATGTATCATGACAGCCAAAATCAGATTCCTTATATTGCGTACATCAACAGTAAGTAAAGATTAAAATGTAAAACAGAAAAACGACAAAGAATGTCTATCCTTGTGTCATTAGGTTCTCTCAGCTTTGCTCAGTGTCCTGTAATCATGCTTTCAAGATCATCTTCAGGATCAGAGATGATCTTGATGAAAGAAGGATGTTTGGACTTCTGAGAGGCCGTAGTAGTAGTCATCAATTTTAGCCTAATTTTGTATGTCAACTTCGAGGTCAAAGGTTGCTTTACGTTCAACAATCTCGATTAAAGAGAGGTTTCTACTCTGTAGCCTTAGTTGTATGGATGAGTGTGACGTATTTTACTGACTTCTAATAAAATGTTGTTTGATATGGAACTTTGATTCGTGTACCCAGAGCAGGATAATCACTCCGTTGATTAGAAATTTAACCAATAAACTGACCTAAACCTAATTATACAAAGAAATGTCTCAATCGTGTATCTTTGTCATAGAGGATGTAGACGAAACAATAGAATAAAATGAAAACAAGTCACAATATCTGCTCCATTCTTACCTTCTTTGTTTACTTTAACACTCCAACGAAGAAGTGTTTAATTGTAGCTAAACTTTGTTTGCCAATATAATCCCTCCCAGGTACATTGTTCCCCATTCTATTCCAAAGCTGGAACTCACACTTCGCCAACAACAGCATCCTAAGCACTATTTGTATAATCGTTTTCCGGTAACAATCTTCTACTCTTCGCACAGCACGTCCTCTATATCGTCTACCCCTCGACCCCCGTGGACAATTTTGTTGGTCCTGTGGCCCTGGGTTGACCTCAATTTGCAACATACATACATCGACTACGATGATACGTCAGTCGGTGTGCCAGGGGGTCTAGGTTCTAGGGAAACGGGAGGGCGACCAGTACCCCCGGGTGATAACCTTTTACCAGCATCAGAATAGAGCATCACGTACGACGCATTGTGCCTCACCTCACGCAGGCTTTCCAGTTTAGATTTAGCGTAAAATTTGGCGCAGCTTTTGCAGCGCCCAGGAGGACACACATGTGCGAGGTGTACGAGCTGCACATTGCTTTTTTCTCCCTTCCATTCATTCTGGTTTTGCTTTTGTTCGTATGCCCGCTCTGCATCCCTTATTATGCCACGTTGCATTTCATTACCATTGTTCATGCGTTTCCTGCTGGATACATTCGTGCCTTTGTTTTGTCGCTCACTGCTGCACATTGATTTCACCAAATTTCTGCTGCGCCGGCAGTGTGGTACGGCAGTGTTTTGCTCATCAGATGCGCTGCGCTGGCAAGCAAATGTTGTAGCAAAATGCGGAATAAAAGGGAGGAACCTTCTCATTATGGTTAGAAAAACCCCGACCCCGACGGGCCAGATGAACGTGCGTTTTGCAGCTCGATCGATCGATCGATCGAATGCCTGCAGTTTGCCGATTGTTAGAGATTGGTGCATTGTGCTGATTGGTGTTGTTTGGGGGTGCGTTTTGTTGAGGGCTTTTGTTTGCAGTTTCGGGCGTTGCGGGTGCTGCACCGTTTGTGGGTGTTCTCACAGCGAATGTTGTATTGTGTCAAATGGCGCAGAGATTTGAAATGGTTTGAAATTTTAGCATTCGTAAGGTTGCGTAAGTGTGCGTGAGTGTAAATTGACTACTATATCGGTGTTCAAAACTGCACTTTTGCAAGGGAATGCAAACGGTTTGCTAGTGAAAAGAATAAATTAGACTGTATTTTGACACATTTTCAACATTCTTAATGATTCATCGAGTTGAGCTTAGTTTTAGAGCATTACTATAACATTGGTTTGCCCTAAATCGTGACTTTAATGCTAAAACTAAAAATGTTACATTTGAAACGAGCGTACAGGTAAACATGCTTTTCTGAAATTTGTATGACCTTAACTCACTGAGTCACATTTAACCACTACATACAATTATCCACACAAAACCCACAAACAGAAGAAAGTGCACAAAAGCCTTACACAAGCACCCAACGCACCCAAAACAAATTCATTAGTCTAGACACAATGGCAAATTGTCAGCTTTATCACACTGCCACTTCCGACCCGATGTCGATGTCGTCTAGAACTGGATTTGGCACTCTCTGGGAGGCGCACATGTCCATGTCCGGTAGCGATAAAGAGCATTAAATGCTGACCTCAACCGTCTGGAGTAGATAAAAAGAGGTTAGGATGAGGAACCCTGGGAGAATACATTACACACACTCACCCGCAAGCTATTTTCTGTCCCAAAAAATCCCAAAACGGTCCGGGCAACTCTCGAAGTGGTGCTGCGGTACCGATGGGCGACCGACACAAGCACGTGGTACTACGATAGACAGACAGAGTGTATCATTACCGTAACGGGGCTGGTGGCCGGACAAGGTCACTCTTGGGAAAGAGCAAAAGGGGCTTTACGATTTTTTGGCGGGGGTAAAAATTGCGGATAATTGCTTTCACAATTGTGGCCCCTGGTGACCCGTGCCGTTTGGCGTCCAACGGTCGGAAAGCTTCCGCCCGGAAGACGGGCATGCACGCCGCACCGCACGCACGTACAGGACATTAGTGCGCCAGTTGGGTTGCAGGAAGGACGCCGGACGTCGGACGCAATCGAATGTGCAAGGAAAGGAGTGTTAAGAGCTGTTCGCTGTAGCCGTTCCGGAGAGGGTTTGAAGGGATCCATAAAGTGGAATTTGACGTCGGTGTCCTGGGTGGTGTTGTAATGTTAGTCATAATTTATTACCACTATTAGTTACGATTGATTTTGTCTGTTTATAGCATCATTGGAAAGGTCGTTGACTATATGTTTCGCAAAAAGATGATATTAACATCGCTATGATTAGATAAATAGTCTCGCTGCTATTACAAAACACGGCCACACAACAATGCAACGAAGAAGTGCGTCACAGAAGGTAAAACACACAACACACAAACAATGCATTATCCTCCCCTTCCTGCCCTAACAATACCGATGATTGCAGTTTGTTTTTGGGTTGAGTTTTTGTTTTGCGCCATTGTGTAAAAGCAAAGGAAGCGCAAGCGGCATTATGACGCGGCGCACGGTGATGGTGCGTCAGCTTGGATCGATGAAAATCCCGGAGCAAATATTTGTGCCAATAAATCACACACCGCTGCAAATACATTATGTCGGAAGGGAGAGAGCAAATGTAACAGAACAGAGAGTGTATGATGGACTTAGAGAGCAAGCGAGAAAGCGATCAAAAACGGAACAATGCGAATAAAGGGAATTGATAGCCTAATTGATCCCTTAACGAGACTCGCAGACATACCCAGCAGGGAGAGAGAGAGTAGATGAAAGCGTTTGGTTCTGTGTGGGTACACAATTATGTGCAAATGTGTGCCCGTACAGCACATCGTAAATTAGTTGACCGAACTCCGTTGTATACGTACTGCATGAGAGGTCAAACTTGAAGGGTCAGGGACAGGAGATGGCTCTGTCATCACCACCGCTGGGTGGAAGAGGGATCGTTCCGGAGGGAAGAAGGTCACAGCCCGAAGTCAATTGCACACTAAGGAGGCAAAACTGCACCGGAATTATGGGCAACATCAACAACAAAAACAGAAAAGGCAATGAACATATTTTGGGCTATTTTATCGCCTTTTGTGGTGCTTCGAAGAGTTCTTTTTAATGAAACAAAGAAAAAAGAGAAAAAAGGAAGCTTTTGCATCCTTGCGCGAGGCGTTCGGTGGCGTTCATTATGCGAGTGCGGTTGCTATGGTAATATGGGGTCTCCCATCCCAACTCTCCCCTGCAGACAGTCGTGTTTCATCGGCATTTTTATGTTTTTATGAGGCGCGAGTTTTGGTGGCGAATTTATAGACCCCGTTCTTGTGGCGTGGCTAGTGGATTAGTCGGAGTTTTATCATGTCGTGGTCGGTTGCGGATTTTTTTTTTCGGTTTAGTAAGAACGAAATTGCCTGGGACCCCATGGGGTCCCCTTAGTCGGTCGGGGAAAAGAAAGCCTTCAAAAAGGGGCAAAAAGATGTGGTTGTAAGGTTTATTTAAATTTAAGCGAAGGTTGTTATAAGCCTTTTTTTCGATAAGAGCTGAATTAAGTGTTTGTTTAAGGATTAGAAAGATGATTTACTTTATGCGTAATGTTTTACCATAGTGTGGTTAATGTTTGCGATTTAATGAGCAGACGTTTTGCTGTATGTTTTATGTCAACTCATTGCAAGTACAGTGTGGGCAATAATACTAAGTGGATACTAAACAGTTGATAAATGTCAGCAGAAGTTGTGTCAAAGTCTCAAATGATTGACCAACTTTTGAAGGGGTGAATCTATGTTTGCCATCAACACAACTGTAAGTCAACAATTTATCTCTAAATATATGAATAAAGAGAAATTGCGTCTACGTCACATTTAATGTTAGCTTATAACTAGAGGTCTATTTATATGCTCCTTAATTTAATTATAAGGTTGCCGATTAGATACGATGGTCGGTCGGTTGTGTATGAAATAAATAAATAAATAAATAAATACGCGAAGTCTATTTAACCCTCTTAGTCGCATAATTAATCTAGCTAATGAATGTTTCGTCTTAAAAATAGCTTTAGACCTTGCGTGTAAGTAAACGTGAAATTTTGTTTTTTTGTTGCTATATTTCATAAAATATTTATCCGAATATGGCTTACCTGCCGGTCTCATGGTACAGTCGTCAACTCGTACGACTTAACAACATGCCCGTCATGGGTTCAAGCCCCAAATAGACCGTGCCGCCATACGTAGGACTGACTATCCTGCTATGGGGGGAAATCAATAAGTCACTGAAAGCCAACCCCACAAGTGGGTTGGCAGGCCTTAACCGGCATCGGTTGTTGAGCCAAAGAAGCAGATGGCTTACCTTATACCAAAAGAAAGGATATTCAATATCTGAACTATTAAGCCTGTAAAACAAATTGAAATAATGAATTAAATTCATTTATTTGTGATTCCCCGCTGACAATCATTTTTTCATCGTGAGCAACGTGGGGAATAACAAAAAATGCTTTCAAATTATTAATACACTATTTTTTATAGCCTAAATAGTTCGAAAATTGAATACGTTTTATTTTGGTTCACGATAAGACATATTCTGTTTAATATTTAATTTAATATAGCAGTATAGTTTTAACGTTTAATTTCACTGGAACTATTATCCGGACATATAGTTTAAAAACTTACCGACTAAAACTCTTGTTATAAGCAAAATAATTGACTTCCAGTCATAGATTGGTGCTTTCAAGACAAAAATTGACGACAACGAATCATCAATTGATTCATTCAAGGTAAAAATGCATAACGTTGCCTATTTTCACTAAAAAAATTCTTTATAATATTGGTTTACATGTTGCCTTCACTAAGTTGATGTTAAATATTTGTTATAACATTTAAACTAGTAAAACTTAAGAAGTAAATGACATTTTTTGTATTTTTGTACACATCGACATCATGACAATCAACAATGTACTCATAAAAATCCCCCTCACTGTAAGCCTTTTTCGCTGACTTCCAACACTGACTGCTACTGCTAGTTGCCGTTAAAGGCCAACAATGAAGGACATTCCCGACCACAGCAACATCCCCACATCGCTTTAACCCACCTTTAGTTGTCTTTTCCATCCAACGCTCCATCCAACAGCACAACATCACTGTACGGAGCGCGGGCGGAAGGAATGCGCAGGGAAAGAAATTAAAAAATAAAATAATAAATCGCCCGATCGCTCCAAAGTCTAAAATCGAACAACATTTCAGTAGCAATTTAAATCGCTACATGATGTCCAGCCAACCGACCCAGTCAGCCAAGCCAACCAAACCGTTTTGCCGGGAATGGCCTTGTGTTACCACCAAGCCGGTACCAGTGCGCGCTTCGGCGGCCTGTGCAGCTTCGTGACTGAAGGCCCACCGTGTGCCCACGGGACCGAGAAGATGTGGGGCGTATATGGGTGCGTTTTTGATATGCAAAACGAATCGGAAAACAATGATTTCCCCACGCAACACCATCACACGGTCATATATGTTTTCGGGCTGGCTTCTGGGTTCGAAGGGTGGGTCGAAAAGTTTCGTCTGGTGTGTGCGCAAAAGGGGACACGTCGTTGTGGCTAATGTTTTATCATGAAAAATTCACAACGAACAACTAAAATGGATAAAATATGTGATAGAAACAAAACAGGCAAATATGTTGATGATGTTAAACATTCCCCATTACAGCAGCCCTAGGATCTTCTCGATCCCATCGTCACGCTTCATAAACGGTTGATTGGTCGGGAAAATGGGCTTCTCAAGAGGCAAACGCAGGGGGGAAAAAAGCACCCAACACGGTGCACCGCGGGAGCCCAAGATGGTTAAAGAAGAGAACTTTAATTTCATCATTTTATTCAAATTTTCTCCCGAATCATTTCGCACCTCGCAACATCCCTGCCCGCCCTGTTTTCCTCCGTTGCTTTTGGGGCCACGCATCAGGTATGCTTCTGTGCTTCCGATTGCCTCCCCCTATGCCCTCGCCCGGCCTCCACAAAAACACACGGGCTGACCCATTCTTTTCGGAGGGTATTATTTTTTGATTTAGTAGAATGCCAAAATAAACCACTGTTTTTCACCTTCACCAATAGAAGGCAATGGGGAGGCATGATTTCATCCACGCTGAACACGTATGCGGCACCTTAATTGCCGATGACTGGTCACGGTTTTGTGCTGCAGCAGCACCGCGGTCTCAGCGGGACCCAACACCACCCTACACAACAACCGGTCGGTTCGGAGCCAAACAAATGTTGGCGAGTAGTCAGTTAGCGTTATCGTCAGCGGGTATCGCGGGCCAAAAGGTGCGAAAAATGGTTCGAAATCGAGCAGTTTTGCTGGCTTTAATGTTTCGATAAACATTTATCTTTGTCAAAGGGGTCCTCTCGAGCAGGAGGGAGCGTCGGGAACGGGCGAGAAGAAAAGGACAAAATTTATGATCGAACGTAACGAACTGCGCGCGGTAGTCGTCAGTTTGTTCGAATGGATCGATTTCGATCATTATGTTTGGTTTGTTTGGTGTTGCTATTTTTTAGGTGGAAATTGTTACCGTTCAGTACAATGGGCGCTTAATCAAATAGAGCTATGTTCAGCCAGTACGATATATTATTAATGTTGTAGTAAAAAAAATGCAAATTGTACTTCTTTATGCTCGGGAGATATCACTCTTTAATTGCTAGAAATGGATTATAAATGATAAATTAAAGAAAGATCTTAAATGATCTTAAGAGAGTTTAGAGATCTTAAAGCTTGGGGCTAAGTATTTCCTTTAGTCGTTTCACAATTTTTACTAGTATGGAATCTTTATGTTATTTCCTTAGATCACACCATTTGTTATTTGCTTAGATCAAGATGTTCTTACTGCGTTTTTATCCCGCTACAAATGATTGTCACTTTAGTGTCCCTTTACGGTATAATATGCGTTCTTGATGCTTCCATAATTTCAGATATTCAGGATTTATAGCAATAGAACACAAAAGGAGCAGTCCCGTGGTACAGTCGTCAACTCGAACGACTCCATAACATGCCCGTCATGGGTTCAAGTCGGTAGAATGGGCCGGTCCCCTCATACAGACTGACTATCCGGCTGCGTGATACTGAATAAGTCTCGAAAGTATATAAAGCCTGGCATGTTCCCGTTGGACGTTACGCCAAGTAGTAGAAGAAGCAACAGGAATGTTAAATAACAGATCATCAAACTGACCACAATTTAGTAGAATTTGTTTGAATGTTAAGTGCTTCTTTAGGCTTTATCTCTCATTCATACTTCCTTATTCTACTCAAGAATTTGTTGCATCATCTACGATTCCTTGCTTCGATCATTTATTTTTTGGATTCATTTAGGACATCTTGTTACCAATTTTTGATGTCCTATCCATGGTCTACGTCGTTCAATATTCATTCGAATGCCGAATGACAGATGTGAGTACTAGGCTTAGGCATTCCGGTTCATTTTCATGAACGTGAACGTACTAGTTCTTTGATTTAGATGAACTGATCGTGAATCGCGATTCTTTCGTTCTTTCGTTCTTTATTTATCCGGGTAGGACGTCATTATTGTGAACAATATGATTAGACGGATATACGTCGTTCCTGCTTTAGAATAAACTGAATGAATCGTACGTTTCTGGTGCTTGGGGCACACCTCTAGTGAGTACTATAGAGCTACGGATATTAGCTTCTACCAATATACAGACAACTACCTCCGATCACTAAGTCAGTGTCTCTCGTGGTAGAATGGCTAAATGAATGGCTCTCGAAGTGGTAGGCTCTAAGCTCTCGAGATTCACCGCACAGAAGCGTCACTTTAGAAGTTCAGTTGGCAAAGGAAATTTTTAGTTCAATAGTGGATTAAAAGATAGCACCATGGAGACAGCAAATCTGAGATAATGACCATAAGATTTGATAGGTTTTGCTAACCAGAGGATATCTGATTAGGTTGCAGACCTAAAAGGATGGATGGAATGGATGGATTTAAGTTATAAGATAATGTTAAAAAACATTTCACTTTTTATTGAACATTTTCACCGATATGCAGCATACAATATTTTCGAACCGAAACTAAAAACAGACGATTTAATTACTCATCTGAAGCGAAGTCCTCTTGCGCCTTGTGAAAACCAAACACACGCTCCGTGGAAGGTGGAATGCTGCGCAAAAAGCATCATACACCCTTAGATCAAAGCGCTTTCAGTGCTGAGTGAATTCCCTGTGAAGTCGCGCACAGTATACACTCACTGGGCGTTCGGGGGGAGTGCATTCAAGAGACGGTGTTTTTCTTTCACGTGACACTCAGGTGAAGCTTTGCCGTGGAGGCAAAACACTGGCAAGCTGCCTACTAACGAATGTGGTGTTCTGTGGTGCACCCCTCTTGAGGCAACAAACGCTGCAGAACCGTGCCGAGATTGACTTTATGTTCTTTTATCTTCCTCCTTGCGGAAGAGAAAAAGCTGCACTAATTGGCATTCACCTTAGGTGACAAATTTTCCTAACAAACGCACCAGAGCTCACAAGACTGAGGCGCTGGGAAAGCACTTACTCCGGCCCGGATACAGGGAAAATATCACGCGCAAATGTCCCCGGTTGATCTTCATTTAGCATTTTGCTTTTTTTATACACTCCCGTGCCAGCTGTATGTAGTGTGGCAGTATGTTTTAATCGCTCCGATGCATTCGCATCTGCTCGGGCACTCTTTCGAGTGCAGTGACGGAGAAAAGGCTTTGGCGTGTGTTTTGCAGGGTGTGATGTGCTGCATTCATAGGCCATGCGACGGGTTATCACCTTCGCATTGAAATTGATAATGTGCTAAATGCGCTTCAGCATTCGTCTCTGGTTCCTCTTTCGCTCGAGCTGTTATTCCGGCTGAACGCGTCGTTTTATGTTGTTCGCTATTCAGCAGGCAGCACCATTGATGGCGATGGTGGCGGAGAGCGTGAAGGTGCAATTTTCAAATGCAATGGATGGATGAAAGGATCAAAGATGTGTGTTTTGTATGGGTGATGAACAGGGGAAGTTTATAAAACAAAATTCTCTAATTTAATGAGCATACATTTTTAAGCTAGTTTGGCTTGCTTTTACTATCGCTGCGTCTCATTAGTATAACTTACTGTAAAAAAACCCATACTAATGAGTCAATTTACTACCCAGCTCTCTCTCTCTCTAGTCCTAACAGGTGTAAATCAAATGTGAATTACCTTTTCGCAGAAATCTACACCTTTCATTAAGAGGGGCAAGGCAATAAAGGTACAGCTGGGTTGGCGTAAAATGAAGTCAATCGCGCGGGCGTCATACAATCGCTGGCTGGCGGAAAATTTCACTTAGCATAATTACGAGAAACATCAACTGGAAAACGAGCCATTTTTATGGTTGCTTTTTCGTGGAGTGAACCAATAATAATGCTACCCTGCCCCCTTTGCTTGCTTGCTACTCGGTGTGCATTATTGTTGTTTCGCCACAGCCAAACACCGCCAAACAATAGATTGTACTTTGATGCTTTCGCGTGTGCTCCGCCGATCAAAGAAACCGATCTGTTACGGTTTGTTAGGTGTGTGTGGAAAAACGAGAACTTCACGTAGAATGACGAAGAAACGGTTGTTTGATGGAACGGTGGAAATGCAAAGGATGTGATTGTTCTGATAATTAGAAAACAACTCCTGCCCATTTGATTACTCTGGGAAATTTTGAGGTACATTTTTCAATTAAAACATTTGAGATAATGTTATATTGTTAGAGTACAACATATGTACACCTCCATATTTACTAAAATTAATATAAATTGAAATATAAATGAAATTGATCCATAACTGGCTTCTTTAATAGGAATTAAAGGAATTAGACAGTTTTTTCGCACATTTTGTTAATTGTTAAATGTTGTTAAATGTAATTCAACAATATTGTTTTATGCAGACAGAACTTGACTTAAAATACTGATAAAACCTGTAACTAATAAGTAAAGACTGTAGATTTTTTATCCATTTGAATCGAATCTTTCGGTCGATTGGTTTCTCATTGGTAAAAAACTTGTAAGACAACTGACAGTTGAACGAATAATTTTTAATCGCTTCATTTAGGTACTGGAAGTGGAAGAGTCAACAATCCAAATTGTAGTTAATTAGGCAATATGTTTGACGAACGTTAGTCGTAGATATTGTAAAGAAATGCGTTTGGTTTGATGTTGTTATTGGACGTAATTTAAAGAAAAATCATATACCATATGGGTACAGTATCATATACAGTATCTGAGTTAGTCGAGTGTAGTAAAGTAGTTGTCAAGCCGGTCTCATGGTACAGTCGTCAACTCGTACGACTTAATAACATGCCCGTCATGGGTTCAAGCCCCAAATAGACCGTGCCGCCATACGTAGGACTGACTATCCTGCTATGGGGGGAAATCAATAAGTCACTGAAAGCCAACCCCACAAGTGCGTTGGTAGGCCTTGACCGGCATCGGTTGTTGAGCCAAAAGAAGAAGAAGAAGAAGTAAAGTAGTTGTGTGCAGTAAATATGAATATTTCCATTTCAGAAATGGAATACCTAATCCTTAAACCCGTGACCACTTGGGGCAGTTCCGTTGTAGAGTCGTCAACTCTAAAGACGGAATAACACGCCAGTTATGGGTTCAATCCTAGTAATGATTTAAGTCTAGAATGTCTGTATAGGCCGGCATGTAGGACTCGATAAGATTACCGACGCCAAATAGAAGAAGATACCCGCCACACAGTCGTCTTGTTGTCGTACGACTTAATAACAAGCCCACCATGGCCTTAATCGAGACATAGGACTGATTAATTTCCTGCTATGGGTTATTTGAAAAGTGTACCTATACTTGTCAAGTCTATTAGGGACTCACAGACGGCCTAACCCAGTATGGTATGATTCGTCAACATTTGAACACCTAGTTGGTTTTCAAACCATTATACATTTTTGTACTGAGCTATTAAATTGGACTCTTTATGTGAAAGTTTATTTAAAATTTTAGTTCTTTTTGTAGTGAAGATTACCGACTGAGATAAACCCGACTAAGGTTGTAGTGGGAAATAAAAAAAAAACGACGATTTTACAATGAATTACTATTGCTATGTTGGCTCCGACACAAAACATAGTATAGTTACAATCCTTCCCCCCTCCGTTTAGTATTATTTGCGCCATAAAAAGGCCAAATTCTATAAAAAATAACACGTCATCATAAATATTCTAATTGCTTATATAATGTACTATATGAAAGCTATAGTTGTTCTGAGAATTCAGATGTTTCTTTATAGCTGCAAGTGCCCTTTGCAGCAAGTTCATCTTGCAGCGGTAGATCATTGTCTGGGTATGTGAATCTTAATCGAGTTATCGCACGAAATAGGAGCGCTGGCATCGTTTAAGATAGAGAATAATCCCATTAATAGCGGTCACCTGTTACGATAGTGGAGAAGAAACTTAGCTATTGAATAAGACTTAAATAGGAATATTTAGGGATATTCGGGCGATCAATGTACGTATGTGTTGTATTTTGACGATGTTTGAATTACAAGCTAGATTGATAGATTTACACAACTCCAGATGCCTATTACTAAACTATAACCATTCACGCATTATTTCCCAAGCCCCGTACATCCGATTAAATAAACATTACCAATCCCCCTCGACCGGCTACCCCTCTCCTGCACAAGCGCAGACGCAAATTTCAATAGGTGCAGCATAAACACATTATCGCACTTGTCACTTGTGTCTTTCCCATGTGCCGCAGCCCGTGTAACGCACACACTTCGCCACTTGTTGACCGACCCAAACGCGGGAGGAAATTGATCGTTGTCCCATGGGGGCATCCCACTCACTGTCCCCCATTGTTTGCGGGTGCGCGCGCGCTCTCGTTGTTATCGCGATGCAAGTGCTGCCGGACACTGTCACTACTAAACTCTGGCAGGTTGGCATGTCGCCCCTTTTTGGTTCAATGACACCGTGTGCACCGGCTACCTACCGGAAAACACGGGAGTGTATGGGAAAAGGGGAAAATCTCATTACAAGCGGACTTTTCAATCTACAAAAAATCCACACAACAGCAGCAACGACAACGGCGACGGCAGTGCTAACAATGGAGCGCAAACAATGAGCGGCAGGCTCACCCCGTTTGCGTGCGTTTTGCGTGAATGATGCGTTCATTTCCTCGCGCTGTCATCGGTGCTTTGGCTGTGCTTGTGTTTGGGACCGTATATCGGCCCTTGGACACACAAAACATCAACATAAACGGTTTCAATGTTTTGGTTGTGGGATGGGATAGGGGATGAAATAATAGGTTTTTCCGTTCGGTCAAGTACGATAATCTTCGGTGGAGATCGAATGTGTAATATGCTATGTGTGTGGGCAGATGTATTGTTCGTAGGGTTAAATGCTCGCTGAACAATGCGTCAGCCGATCAATTGGTATTAAATATTGCACTGTGTTTCTTGTGTTTTCGTTGTAATTGTTTGAACATAGTCTTAGCTGAATGGAAAACAGTGGTAAATGATCCAAAATAACAGTTGATTTATAATTATAGAAGGAGTAAATTAAAAAAAGAAATAGAATACATAACATTTATTATTACTATAAATGACTCGAATAAATATTCGATTCAATTGGTATTAAATATTGCACTGTGTTTCTTGTGTTTTCGTTGTAATTGTTTGAACATAGTCTTAGCTGAATGGAAAACAGTGGTAAGTGATCCAAAATAACAGTTGATTTATAATTATAGAAGGAGTAAATTAAAAAAAGAAATAGAATACATAACATTTATTATTACTATAAATGACTCGAATAAATATTCGATTCAACAAACTGCCACGTGACTATGACATCGAACATTCAGTCCTTGCTATCAGCTTATTGTTACAGGGCTACTCAAGCAAGCTCATCATGATGATAAAGGGATTCAACCCTGTAAAATACAACACTGCTCGAATTCGTGTAATCTCTCACTGACCAACCTGCATTCGACAAATAATTAACACTAAAGAAAAGAGACGCACGTGATTGGAACTGAAGCTTACGATGTTGAGCTGGCTAGAGAAGCCCTGTGACGATAACAATTTTTTTTTGAGAATAACAATCTAAAACTCAAACTGTCTGTAAGTACACATAAGTACATTAGAGTGATAGAGTTATTTATATCGTTTTCTATAGGAAATAGGAACGCCCTACAAACACCCAGGCAATCACCTGAGGAATATTCAAAGCTCCAATTGATATATGTTACACAAATGGTTCGTACTGCTATGCGAACTTTCAGTAGTATTTTAAGAGCATCTCTACGTATGAAACCGCATATTTGGATAGTTTCTACACATGGTAAATAAGAATCATGCTAAAACATCACGTTCGCTTTCACTTGATCGCTAAATCGACTGTTACTTTTAACTTTTATTCTTTTATTAATATCAATATAATTTCCTGAGCCTAAATGTACCTATTCCAAACTTGCACATCTTAATAATCAATTTCTATATTTAATTAAAGAATGTTCAAGCATAATGTGGATTGATTAGGTGTATGAAGGCAGATGTGTCTGTATTGAATCTGATTTAGTGACAAATATTTATTTCCTCTCCCTTTTATTGCCATTTCAAAAAAATTTGTTGTTAAAAATATGATAACTAAATACATAACTACATGTCTTTGTTGAATGTCTGTCTGATATGATTAAATGTTCAGCATGATGTCACTACACATTTTGAATGACACATACACACAGACTCCTAATGGCATTCGCTCAAAAAGGAATTAAAAATAAGATAAATTATCTTGTTTCACATTAGCCATTCAACACCGACGCTTTCAGCCCGGTGTGTGCCCGAGACCTTTTGTGTTTTTGTGTGCAACTTTTCTTTGACCTTCTTTCTAAATATAATCAAAAGAAAAAGGACATTCTGTCTATTCTGCACATAATAGAAAATGTATGGACAGGACGCTTGCATGTCTCGTGCCCGCGCCCATGACACGAAGAAACGTATGCTTATTTCCTTCTGCAAATGTCGGTTTTTGTGACGGAGGAAAGGTATGTTTCATGATTTTATAAAAATGAACCGAACCTTGGCGACATACTGTCTGGTGTGGTGTGGTTGTGAAGAGGACAGAATACAAGTGCACACATTTGCTGTGAAGAATGCGAACTACAAACTGCTTTCCATTTATTGCAGCCATTCCGTACAATGTATCGCTCTGTATGCTTATAGGTCTGTCCTGTTTTGAGTAAAGGAATAAATTGAAAGATTGTTTTAGAATAAAATGCCCTCAGTTAGTGCTACAATTGCTCAAACACAGGAGTATATATGCAGCACGAATGAACACACACACACACAATTGGTGACAGATTCTAAAGGGAGTACACACACAAAAACTCAATGCAAATCCCATGGTTGTATGGTTGTTTACAGTGCAGAATGAAACATAATGCACACAAGGACATGTGTGAGGAGAGAACATTATGCCAAAGATATAAAGATATCACCCATTCTATACGAGTTGAAATCTTTTACACAGAATGGCCTTACAAAGCGAACTGTGTCTTTGGGCACTGGAATTATGCACGGAGCTGTTGGGTGGGGGCTTGTGTTTCTGTGCAACTGGAGGCTCACAATTGCAACCCGGTTGGGGCTTTTGTCTTTTGCGGGGGGAGATGCAGCTTTCATACCTTATTCCCGAAAGGGATTGCACCACTGCTGCCGTCTCTGTGTGCAGTCTTGCTACGTTGAATGCATCCAGTGTGTTGCCATTGAGTGTGGCAGAAGAAAAGGATCCTTTCTTCGATCTAACTGCTGGCACACACAGACACAGTAGAGCCGTAAGTCTTGTGCTTTGTGTAATAACATGCGCACACGGTTTCTGTCTTCACACACTGTTCACTGTGTGCTTTGTTGCAAAGTTTCATATGAAGCGCATTGTTTTTGTGTGCGTGTGTGATGTGCTAGTATCGTTTGAAGCTAGATGTGGATGGGTTTTGTGTGCTGTATTTTCATTATTTTTGTAATAAATTGTTTGTCCCATTTTTCTGCACAGCCTTGGTTTATTATCTGTAGTGCTTGTTTGTTTCTGGGCGCTTTCAAAATTGGAGCTTCTCTTTCGGAGCTGAAGAATGATATTTTTAAGGCCGATGAAATAGATGAATGGATGAATGGGTTATAGAAAGAAAGGAAGTCTTCTCTGCTACTTTAATGGTTGTGTGAAATAAAATGCATAATGAATGCATTCCCTTGGTTGATTTCCCACAGTTTGATGAAATAATAATTTGTTATAAATTATAATTTTAGCTGCATTTTAGTTCTTAACCCTTAATTACTCAAAGTCTTTGCAGCAACGAAGCAATGTTGCTATGAAATAAATCTTTTTTGCACTCTATTCCCAAAAGCTGCACGTCTATTCATTCCTTTTTTTTGCTTGGCGAACAAAACAAAGCGCATTCCCATTCATGAAAAATGGATTCTCTTCGCCATGACCACAGTGATGTCCTGTGGAGAGCATCCAATTGGACAAAAGCACGTCCTCTAGTGCGTTGTGTGGTCCCTGGTGAGGTTCCGGGCGACGCATGATGTCCGTATTTTGTTGTCAGTTATGCGAACTGCAAGTGTTTTACCAGCGCAACTGATGCAGCTCCTTTGAAAGTACACAAGAACCGTGCACTTTTGCGTTGTAAATGTTGAACGCTTTTATGTGCTTATTTTATCCTGCGGTTTGTGCCGATTTATGGCGTTTCATGTGTGCTCTTGAAATGTTTGGCCATTGTGCTTTGCTTTTTGTGGTTTCAAAAGAGTCATTTTAATGATTATTTAGTTATTTTTCTTTTTGTTTGTTTCATTCGTTAAATTCTTTACTTAATTCTTTATGAATTTAAAAGTTTTTTTTGTTTTGTTTTCCTCAGCGTAAAAAACACACATTGTCCTACTACAATATTTAACCAGTCGATCGCATTGTTCCAGTGCATCGTACAATATGTTCTAACAAACCCCTTCTATGCTCCATAGAACTGCACACAATGTGATGCCCCTCCTCCCTAAGGGGATGGGGGACCCTTAGATATACGAACAAACAACAGGTGTAACCGTCGATCGAGTGGACAATTCTGGGCTTGGTCAGAATCCGATTGTTTGAGTGTAAATCGGTGTTTAGCGTTACTTTTTTTCACACACAAACCCACCCATAACCCTGCCTTTGGCAATGTTTTCACTCCCAGCATGTTCCACATCAAACCATACACACACACACACACACACACACACACACACACACACACACACACACACACACACACACACACACACACACACACACACACACACACACACACACACAACACACACACACACACACACACACACACACACACACACACACACACACACACACACACACACACACACACACACACACACACACACACACACACACACACACACACCAACCCTTTTTTGTCGCAATTGTCGTAATTTTCATTCCCATTTGCATTTTGGCGGAACGAGAACACGGCGGCACGCTGGAATAATAAAAATAATAATTCACTCTGTCCACTGTGCCTTGCCGTGATACGTTGTGTATGTGTTGTGTGTTGTTTTTCTATTAATTCTTTCCATCTTCCCTTTTTCCCTACATGTTGTTTGTTGTTAATACGCAGTTCCGCCCTACGCGCCCCCCGTTAAGCGCATCAAACGCATCAAACTCACCTCACTTGTCAGCAGGAATGGGAAAATCTTTTGCCATTGTACTATCAACCCAATCAGCTCTGCTCCTCGGGTTAATAGCGACGATTCTGAATGCTATTGTCGATGTAGGTTTATGTGCGGGTGTAGGGGGGGCACTATTTATAATTGTAATGTTCACTGTTGATTATTTGTATTCCCATTGTAAAGGCGCGGGGGACTTTTTTGTTGTATTTTGCGTCGATGCCGCTCTATTGTTGGGCGGATTGTTTTCCCCTAAAACAGGTGGAGGGCTCGGATGGGCGAGCGTCATTTCCGCATGTTTGGTGGGAGAGTTATGAGGCAATTTTAGGTGAATTGATTAAGTGAGTACACGTGAAGGGTTGGTTTGTTTGCGATAATGCATGTAAAACGGTCCAAAATTACGTTCAACGAGTTTATCTTTCACAATAACAATAAAATTACATCACGTTAAAATGCTGAAACGTTTTCGCTGTGATCGATCTATTGTGTGAATAAATTCGAAATAATCATGTAATACCAGAAATCTCATTTAAACATACCATATTTTTCAACTCAGAATGCACTCAAATGCAAAGAAACCTTAACTGTTATGAACAGAGTTGAGCGGCACTGACAGTGTAGGATGGCTAGAGCTACAGAACAAGTTTGCGGGGTCGAAAATCAACGAAGGATAATTGGCCAAAACGATAGGAAATTGATATATTTGAGCAGAATTAGACAAAATATAAATAGGGCCACAAAAGCGCTTTCTTTTTTATAATGTCTGAAGTATATAAAAGCGCCAAAATTTAAATTGCATGCAAATGATTTGAAAATTCGAAACAGCTATAACATTAACTGATAGAAGACTATAAATACCCTTTTTTCCTCGCAGACTTATTCGTCAATTTTGTTTAACACTTTGACTAAATAGGCTAATAACTGAAACCAGTTTTTCCTATTTTTTTTAAATAATAAAGCAGCTAGCAGCTAGCATTTAACCTTTTCTCTTAATTTCATTTTATTTCCCCACAAATCTATTCCATCTTTCACCCGCCACATAAGCATAATTGAGTTTTAAAGCATATGTGTTACACCCTTCACCGCTCACACAATTCCGCCCGTCCGCCCACCCGTCCCGATGATCGTAGTGTCCTCGCGCAACGGGCTCGAGATGAAATTCATCCATAAACCATCCAATAAACAATAAACTGGAGATGATCGATTGCGTCATAAAGCGGGAATGCCAAAGATAGATTGGATTTTGGATGAACCGACTCAACAGCTCCACGGATCGATTGTTAAGGGGAGGTGAAGGTTTTAAACCAGCGCGAGCGCTATCGCGATCGCGCGGTGTCTTTGTTTTGAACCTTTAAATGAAAATCACCAATAAAAGAAAGGCATAAAT
This sequence comes from Anopheles merus, assembly GCF_017562075.2. Lineage (NCBI taxonomy): Eukaryota > Metazoa > Arthropoda > Insecta > Diptera > Culicidae > Anopheles > Anopheles merus. The sequence goes on from NC_054085.1 coordinate 11,955,013, forward strand.
AATAACTACAAAAAAAGTAATAATACTAACACGCGGGTCTGTGGGCACAGTTTTTTTCCTTTCTTCTTTCTGTGCTCTGTCTGTTGTCGGGTTGTGTAAAATAGTCGCAGAGCTTGGGGAGCCCAACCGCCGGGGATCAAGCAGTTCAATGCATTACAGGACGGCGGCTTCATTCGGGCCGCATTCAAAAAAAAAAAAAAAACCTACACACAATCAAACGAGGCGCGCAGAAATATAAAAGAGTTAAACGAAATCGTGCATGCATAATTTAATATTTTACTACCACCTCCTTCTGCGGTGTAACTACATGAGGCGGCGGCATCAGAAAAGAAAGGGGCATCGAACAAAAACACAACCTCCCGGGTGGTGGTGGTAGTGGTGTTGGTTGACAAAACACGTTGTTTTTCTTCGTCTGATCCTCCACATCAAACCATTTTATATTATTTCGGGATTTGCTTTCGTAGACGAAATTAGCCGACTCACTCACATACAGGCCCGCCCGGCTGCCCGCCATCGAAGGTGTGGTCGTTTTGATGATGGTGTCTATTTTAGTGGACAGTTGCTGCTTTGTACGTTGAGTTGGTTGAGCTCCTCTCCACGCAGAATTTGGAATGACTTTACCAAAACTTTTCGCTCCGTTTGCTAGGCTTGCCAAATTGTAGGTGTGTTCATTTAAGTCACCACGTGTGGCAAAATCCCTTAAAACACAGGGACGCTTGCTTGCAGGAACTCGGCTGGAGATTTACTCATTTCTAGAGGTCCCCATTTGTCCAGATGTTCAACGAAACAAACTCTGAACAGGTGTGCCAAAATCAGCTCGTTGGAAATGAGGCTCCCGGGGCGACACGTTTACAACCGTGGTTAAAAGTCAAAACATTATCTTAAAGGGAAGGAAAGAATGCTTTTACGCTGTACCTGAAGCACCCGCAGCGAGTTCAGAGAATTCGTGGAAGTACTTGAAGAAAATTGCAGCATACCAAGAGGGGGGGGGATGGAAACGCTGTGAATGAAGCTGTTGTTCCAAATCTCGAACAAGAAGAATCGAGCTTTTAATGGTGTGTACACATCACTATTGTTTGGGTTGTGATGGGCTGACTTTATAGTGCTATTTGTTACGTTATTCTTTCAGGACATTCATTCTCTCTATCCTTCACGAAAGATTTGTGACCTTCGATTTAAGTTCATTGCCAATAAAGGACATTTCTGTGGATAATGGAGTAACAAGGGATGATGTCGTTGTCTAAGCATCTCTCATTGTAGACCAGCTGTGTGGTCGAATGTCCAAGAATTGGAAGACAAAGGTACTAAACAGACTCGAGAATGCCACACGACACTGCAGGCAATTATTCTATGCAATAGTTTAGATTGTTCAATTATTCAGATGTTGTGCTTTAAGTGAGGATCGTTCTTGAGGCTCTTCCACTCGTGACATATGGCATTTAGCTGCAAATTTTAGGTATTTTCACTGAAAACTATAGGGGACATTGAACATAAAGATTATAAACATTTTGCAAAGGACATAATGTGCAATATTATGAAGATTGAACAAACGTGATTTGTTGGTTGAGTTAAATTAGAATGACTTAAAATGGTTTGATGTTCGTGGTTTTACTTCATTTCAATTAAATCATCTTTATTTCTATCTACTTTGCCATTCTTTTCTTCATGGTTTTACTAATGGTAATCCATTGTATCATATGAGGAATTTGCAGCATTTTGACTGTGTTTTACGCATCATTCAATATTAAGGAATGTCATCGCCTCTTTCTGTTACACAATCCAAAAGCTGTAAAAAGATATAAATCTTCGTAAAATCAAACAAGTAAGTAAGTGGAAAGTTAATCCAAATAGTAAGAAACAGTTCATTCTGAGTCCCCTACTGAACAAAACATCAATACGATCCAAGAGAAACGAAACGTTAATTTGCCGATATAAGATAACTAAGTTTAAGATAACCCATTCGAAACTAATCTAAAGCCTTGACATGTTAAGATATTGTTTGATATTTGCATGAGAACAATGCAAAATCTTGCAATGAATATTTCAGTACAATTAGTTAACTACTAATAGCTGATGTTTCAGAGTTACAAATTCCTTTCAACTTTAGGCAAACGAAATTGTATCGATCGATATGAGAACGAGTAAATCTTGTTGAACCAAAAACTGTTTGGTGTGTTCAAGATATAGAATTAATTTGCTTATTTTGAATAACTTTTGAATCAATTCTTATTCTAGCTCAACGAGAGGTGCTAAACACCCATAAACTTTCCAGCATTTTGCACCACCTCAGCACGAATGAGTCACACTCAGCCTGAAACTCTCTAGCAACGACTCAATTTCATACCAACACTTTCACATTTAAGAAAAATGCTTAATAAGATTCGTTTCTTACCAAGTTCTTCACGCTATTGTTACCACGCCAGTCCCGCAACCAAAACATCTTGTTTTATCATCTTGGCATGGACCAAAGCCATCAAACATTCAAAGCCAAAATGCCCGTACCAGCTTCGCCATTCCACCGAACCAAAACCACACGCGCGCGGGGGTAAAAGCCGTTTTTATATCGATCATTTCAATCATTCCCAAAGCCGTTACACGCTTCGTTTTCCAGCTCGTCCAAAACCGAGCGTTTTAAGTGTGACCGCGCGCTCACACAGCCGTCGCGGACACACAGCGAAAACTATTTATGACAGCAGGTCTTTTGTTCCTGCTCGCGCGATGACGATCTTGATGATCATATGGGGGCCCGAAGAAAATGGGAGGCAGGAAGGTGCAAATTGTGCGGACGCGATGTGAATGTGTCTTCTGGAGGGCATCCCGACAATCCCCTTGAAGGGATGAAGACTAACGATCCTTCACTTGTGAAACGACGTCCCACCACAACTGGGGAACCGCGTCCGTCGTCGAAGCGAGTATTTCGCTGGTAATAATATTGCTCCAGGCGTGCTTTTTGACTCGGCCAGACACTCTGGCACCAGCGATGGTACCTGCCAGACCTGCTGGAACCATCATCATCATCATTAGGGAAGGTGGGAAGGGATAGACGACGTTAACTTTACACGGCAATCCAGAACAAGAGCTTTGGCTTTGGTGAGGCACCAAAACAAAAAGGCACCTTTTTGAGGGGCTCTCGGAAGGTTGCATTGTTCAGCGAAGCAATTGGACCATTGGACAGATAGAGAATGTGTAAAGGCGCAAAGGCAAGCGGAAACCCCGGGCATTGGGTCCGTCCCGAAGAAAAGGACACAGGGCTGGATGAGATAATAAAACTGTTTTTCTCTCCTTTTGCCCATCACGTTCGTCCGCTTCTCCAAACTGGGAAATGATTCACCAGAAACGCTGGGTATGGTGTCGAGGGAGTCCTAATAAGAGTAAACATTATGGCCAGACCACGACGACATTCCACGGGCCTTAGGTTCACCTGGATGAGGATCTTGTTCCCTTTGTGGGCGTTAAAAAGGGACAGCATGCGTTTGCTCTGCAGCGAGAGGAGCTTTTCGGAAGATTTATGACCTCTGCTAGACCGACCAGACATACGGCCATCGTCTCGCGTTCGATACTCCGTTGTCAACTTCCTCCTTTTCCCTCAACTCAACATGTACGGATTCACCTTTGTCTGTGTGCTGGCCAATGTTTCTACGCCGGAAGGTGTGAAAGAATGTGTGTGTGTGTGATTACGCTTGAAAAGGACTCCAAAATGAAGTCAAACACCGTACGCACCGGCATGAAGCCGCTCCGAAAAAATGGCATCAGGTTGTGACCCGTGTCTGGGTGGGACTGTTTTGGGAAGTATGGTGCGCGGAAAGAGGGAGGATTAAATTCGGTGAGGTTCAGAAGGATCGCGCGAGAGCAAGAGAGAAACCGGGCAACGTCTGTTTGTTCTGCCACAAAGCACAGAAGATCGTATCATTTATCATTTAGACTAGAGAACGAGAGGAATCTCTTTTCTTTCTGTTGTGTTATTAATCTATTCCCGTTGTGATTGTATGCGCTTTGTTTCTTTCGTTTAGATTTATCATCAGCAAGGGTGTGTGGCGTTGCCTTCAAACCATTCTCATTCTCGGCCCCGAACTTCACACCAACCCGACGACCGTCCGGTGTACATCATCTTAGCTGGACACGCTGCTAAGCACAGCCGGTGAAAGGTGTACAAACATAAATAGAAGCATAAAAGCATAAACAACACACACACACGAAAAAAGTGCACATTGCACAATTGTAGGTTCGATCGGTTGGCGTGCTTTTGTGCGGGAACCGAGGAAACTGCTGTGAAACAAATTGACCCCGAGTGTGTAGAGCGTAATTTTCCGCTTGGTTAGCCATCAATAGGCGGTCGTGGCGGCAGTTTTCCTGCTAAGTGAACGAATAATAATGGTTAACCTTTTGTTTGATGCTTTCTAGTGCATTGAAAGCATGTCGATAGGTTGTATGCGGGAAAACAAGCACATAGAAATCAATGGGAATATTTTACTCTTATATTGAAGAGTTATAATGGCATTTGTTTGATAGACACTAGATCATTAATCTCAATGAAGAGCTAAATCCTACACAACTGCTTCTAGGCGACTTAAACATTTTCCACGATACTTTTCCTTCTGCCAATCCAATCCTTGTGCACGATCGTTTTAGCACTAACAAAATATCCTGCTGTTCAGCAACAAATAGTTGCGTTAAATATTCTTCTAACATTTAGGTCGTCTAGAATCAGTTTTAGAGGGACAAATGTGCATGTAAAAATAAGGGATCAAATTGATCATTTCAGAGAAACAAGAAACACAGAGGCTGCAGCATATAAATACTTTCTTGTATTTACATCAATTATGGTCGCCTTCGACATCTTTGACCTAAGCAAAATCTTTGGGACTCTATAACCTGAATTTCATCATTCTTGACATTGTTTCATCAATTCAACCAACGCATATGAGTTAGATTTTTGGTTGATTATATTGTTTTGGTCATTGAGAATCGAAATCGAACGACCAAGCCCTTTAAATTTGTATACATTCAGACAAACAATTGTACAGCAAATACATGCCTTTGTGACAACGCACATCAATCTAACTTTCAATGATCTAGACTGGTTGGTTTAAAAAGTCAGTTTCATTTGATATTTATGCCTTTGGTCAAAACAACTTTCATAAATTCTAAATCAGATCATCCTTAGTCAAAAATGTACAAAGCACTATGACATCATTTCATCAAGCAGAAACGGTTGCTCTATCGCTTGGACACAATAATGCTCCTAAAAGAGAATGTTTTAATTATTGCTCTACCAAAGGAAAACGTGTATAAGCCAGATCCTTTCCATCTGGATCCTATGATTCCTTCCCTCAATAGAAAGATAATGGTTCATTAGTGTTCTATTCGATACCAACCGGCCTGACCTCGTCGCATTTCGCTCCATATGAAGCGTCCATAAAATTTAATTAAACACACTGTCCAACAACAACTGAAACCCTCAGATTCTCAGTGTCCCATCTTATTTTCCCAGCACTGTCCCACCCAAAGCCCGGAACGGAACTGGTTACGTTCCCGTGTATTGCCACCAAATTGCTGAAGATGCGCGCGTACGGGTCACCGGGACCGGCCAGTTTTGTCTGTCAAAAATATTTTTGACATAGTCTTGTCAGTTCCCTTCTCTTTTGCGCCTAGGCCAGGATCACCGTCCCGCCGTAAGTTAAAACTTGCCCTCCGGGGACCTTCTTGGTGGTCGGTTTAGTGTGAGCGCGCTCAGCTTCACACCGCATTCTAACCGGGTATTTGCTTCCTTTTGCCCCGGGCAGGCTGCATGCCACTATAGCCACCATGCCCTAATTTGCATCCACTGAGAACACCCTTCTCGTGGTGAAAGTGTGCACCAAACGGTTGCTGTACATCAAACATTCCATCCTTTACCTATATCTCGAGCAGGCAGAAGGAACAACCCCCGAATTACAACAAAAAAAACTTCAATGTTTATTTGTTTATTTAACTTCTGGCCAGAAGAAAGTTGGTAGCCTTCGGGCAACATATACCTTCCTGGGGTGATCAAAGATGCAAGAGAGAGAGAGAGAGAGGGGGAGCGTGATTTATGGGAAACAATCCATCGGATTAGGTTTAAGGTGAACGACAATGGTGAGAACAAGAAATTAATCAAGTCGTTAGCTCATCAGGGACTGCCTGTAGAACGTGTCTGTTGGGAAAGGAGAGTAGGTACGGATGGACCTGGAACGGATGGACAGTAACAGTGGTATAAATTACCAAAAGTCGAGCAGTTTTCCACCAGGTTTTTTTTGTTGCTGTTGAACACACAGAGCCGTTTAATTTCACTTTCACTTAGACTGATGCAAGGGTTCAAGGGTCAATCGATGACCATTGAAAACTAACTACCGGTCTTTGAACTGGTTTTATGTTGGTTACCGCCGTACACCGTGTGCAAAGATCAACTGCCACGATAAGGCACAAGACGAAAAGGAAGGCAAAGGCAAAAACAGGATATCGGGAAAAGATCGTTTCCTTCAGCCAGTACCATAAATCTGTTTCGGTAAGTTTAGCGTGAAATTTTTAGGACCTCTAATGCACTGCTAAATACACCATTTAGCTGCGTCATAAATATCGCTCTTATTGCTGCGTAACACCCTTAAGACAGGAAGATATTCGACTTGTTCAGCAGGAACTAGCAGCAAGCTGCTAAGAACCGATCATAAACCATTCTCACCAGATCATCCCTTAAACTCTGGGAAGATATCCAGCGCTCCATATGAGCGCGCTGGTCGTTTAGAGCAAAGCTCACTGCAACGTCGCAACTCGCTGTAACGTAATAAATTAGAAACAAAACAACATTTTGCCCATTTGCGCATAATATCCGGGTAAGTGTACCTTCCTACTGGGAGATGTAGCATGTGTGTGTGTTTTTTTGCAGACTCTGCCAGAGCTTATTTACGAGCTCCCTAAATTACGCACAACTGCAACCGGGTAAAACAACCGTCGCCGACCCCGATCGGTTATGATATAATTAAATTAGGCACAAACAATGTAGTAAAACACTTTCCGAATGATGCGTGTTTTTGCTCTCTTTTTGGTAGGGTCTTTCTGCGTTGCAAAGAGAAACAAAAAAGATGTACAGCAGGGATCGGGACCGTAAAACAGTGTGTTAGATCCTCATCAAACGAATTCGTTCCGCCATTCTAGTGCTTTGCAGTTTCCTAATAAAAAAACACGGGAAAATTCAAATGATATCATGAAATCGGCAGCAGCCAAATCAAGAGTAAAGAGAAGGGCAGCGGTACAGGCATACTCTGCAAGACGCACTGTAGCGAATCATTGGTTTATTCATACGCACTGAACTGTGCTCTGTCTGTGTGTATGTGTGTTGTTGTTCTCTTCTGTGCAACGAATTATAACACACCCCATTGTTTATTTCGGCGTTAGTTTCCTGATCTGGGGCTTTTATTTCTATTTCCACTCAAGCGAGTGTGCAGCATGCTTTCAGCGTGAAGTTAGGTGAGGTTGCAAAAAATAGAAAGATCTTTCTAATTATCTGCTCCGCGTAATCGTAGGATCTATAGATTTTCTACGAAATGTGTGTGTTTGGTGCCGACACGTCTGGAGGAGAATGATTTAGAAAAGATTTTTCAACACACTGGGACCACGATGAACATTTTGTTGTTGTCTATTTTGATTACATTCTTTGTGTTTCTACGCATTTGTGTATGTGGCGGAAAACCTGTATGATTTGTAACGTAAATGAAAAACATCTCACATGTTTTTATATTGCTCAAAGTGCCTTGTACAAGATAAAACATACAAACAAATGATTTAGACTGATGCCTAAGGTTTGTTCAAGAATTGATTTAAATTATATTGTTCTTTTACAGTAGTTCCGCAATTTCATAGTTTTATTAAAGAAAAGGTAAAAAACTTTAATACATTTTGAAGGCATAGTAAAAACCTAAATCTACACAACAATTATTTTCACTGCATTACAATTTTCAAAATTGCAAAAAAACAGTCGTAATATTTCAAATTCTAAATTAGTAACTTTGTGAGTTGAGTTGTCTAATTTTGGAACACAATTTTACAAAATTCGTTTATTTCTGTCAGTCAGAATTTGTTATCTTAGAGTCAAAAATGATGACAACGAGGTAAGAAATGATACATAAGAACAAACATATATGACATACAGTCAAAAAATTGAACCTTGGAGGCAAACATTGGAACACTTTGTCAAACAAAAATAGAAGAGTTAGAAGCTAATTTTTGCAACAATGACTGTATGATTAAATTCCAGTCGGTGGTCGGTAAGCCTCAGTTCTTTCAAAGTGTGACACTTAAGTCAATCGATCTGTTGAGCTGTACTACAATATGTAGTGCAATACACCTTGTTAAATTGAATTATAAGAGCACTAAGTCAAAGGTTAGCTATTGTGCTTTTTCTGAACAGTTCAGTGCCATAAAGGTTTAAGGTTTTTGTTCTATAACTGAAGCATTTGGAGGTCAAAGAGTTCACCTCAAGTTTGTCGATAAAATTTTCCTATAAAAATGATGTTGAGCTTCTTAGAGCATAGATTTATCTTCTATTACATTCTTATGAGTGCTTTTGAACACGGGTTTTACCTTCCCACACTCTTCCGTTGTTCAAATGAAAAACTGAAAAAGATCATTCCATTTCCTCCGGGGCTATCTGTTCGGGTGGTCTCATTCCCGTAGCTCGGGGATCATTGCCATCGGGACGGGGGGAAACATGCCCGGGGCTATTGTTGATCCTAACATAACACACTCGGCCGAACTTGTGCTTAAGAACTTGAGCTCGTTCGTCAAGGGAAAAAGGGAGCAAGCATAATGGACTACTACTCCTCCATTTGTGAACAAGTTTTTCTCTTCTCCCTGAAGTCATTTGTGCATTTATGCAACAAATCCCGCATAGCAAATGTACCACAAAAGAAGAGAAAGAAAAGAATTTTAATAAATAGTAAAAATACAACAGCGACACAACAGATAGAAAAGGAAACTAAGAAAGCAAAACCGATTTTTTGGCAAAATAGTCCAATGTACAACAGCGCACAAAGCCTTGCGCCTTGCTCCCTGTGTGCTAGATATGGGGTTTTAGCATAACAATGTTGAGCGAACAACAATAATCAACGAACAAAACAGGACCCTCGCGCTCTCGGTGGTGTTGGTGGGCCGGAATTCGGAAAAAGGTCGTGTACGGGGTCTGTACAGCTATTCCGCACGGTGGAATCTGTGTTGCCTGTGTTGGGTTCCATCTTCACCGCTCCTCGATGCTGTGTGTGCGAGACAATGTTCTCGCGCTTGAACCCCTTTTTCTGTTAAAGAGCCCTTCCGATGATCTAGTTTTGCAAAATCTTCTGCTCCTGTTTTAATTCGGTACATCGGTGGCGGCTGTTACCCCTTTCTGCACTCTGTTGCATTTGGGGTGCACACGCACACAGCGCAACAACAACAACAACAAAACGCTTATCCTCTTTCCCGAGAAGCAACAGGGTTAGGGGAAGAGCCTGGTCGTGGTGGTGGTGTTGTTACTTTCGTTGTTATTATTTTTTGCGGATGATCGCATTTGATGAGTTTTTACAGCCGCCCTTACCCCACGTTTTCCGCCGGGTTCTCGGGCTTCTCATTAGGTTGTTTGAATTCGTTTCCGGATCCGTTTAATGGATTATTACCTTTTCGCTTACACCTTTTTTTGCTGAGGAAATGGAATGGAAGGAAAGGGGTTGCGCTTTGTTCTGTTTAGTTGTATTATTCTTCTTTTTGTTTTTGTTTTTCATTGTGCGTATGGTTGCATCACTTTGCGATGCTTGCTTAGAGGTGCGATACGAACACACGTTAAAAGGAAATGGGCATGGATTGGCACGGAATGGAGGTGCAAACTGTCACGGCAAATGATACGGAGTATGATGGTTCTGGTGACGAAATTAAACGCGAATGTTGATTGGATTATGTATTAAATGGCAATATTCAGTTGTACTTAAACATTTTAAGGCATTTTAGGATCTGAGCTCCTTCAACCTTACATTTTAAAATTGTTAAAAAATATTTTTTTACAATTTTCGCCTTTAAAATCAAAGCAGTGTTAAACCTTTTGACAAAATCAAATAATTGCTTTGAATTGAACAAAAAAGTGATTAAAAAGCGCATAACTAGTAGTTTTAAGCGCAAAATAAAACATAGAAGCTGGAACCTAGTTGCACATTCAACGAGGATATTCATTTTCCATTAAGCTGGATTTTGAGGTGTTAAATGAATCATTTTGTCTACTTTTTGTTATCAACACATTAAACGACATGGAAATTCAACTAAAATTTAAATAAATCCAACAAAAAATGGGCTATTAGTTTTGGAGTAGGTTGAACATTGATAAACCGGTATTATTGCCTTTTATTTTGTATTAGCCAGTTGGTTTCAGATAGTTTCCTCATCACTATCAGAAATAATCGAATATCGGGTTAGTTATACTGCATTGTTTTATTTAGTTTTGTTAAGTTTTATTTAGTTTAAGCTTATTACTGTCTTTTAAATGTATTGCAATGTTGATGATGTGTTGTCTTGAATGTTTTTTGAGAATATTATTAAATAGCTCTTAAATTTACTTTAATTCTACAGTACATTTTAAACAGAGTCATGATAAAACAAAAGAGAAATAATAAAAAAGAGTGTAGCATGATAAAACTGCGTTTTTTAAGATAGAAAACTTTCTAACATAATCACATGCGTGATAATATTTACTTGCACGTTGACCTTTAACTTTACATTTGATTCATAAAACATTCTGCTTTTTACAAAAAAAAATTAAAATAAATTTCTCGTTGCACATTGCTATCGGCCTATCGAGAGGTGAAACATCTACTTGCATCCTTGCCCATCTCTTTCACGCATTTCTTTGTCGCATTTTACCCAAAAGCTTACCACCGAAGGAAGCTCCTCACCAGAACACTAACCAGCATGTTCGCACGTAACAGTAATTGCAAACTTCATTCATCATTTTTACACGTGACAGGCTGCACCGAGAAAAGGGTAAAATCGACGGGATAAAAGAGAAACAAACGGGACAAACGGGAAACAAAAACACACACACACACACACAGACGTGCGCGCGGCAACACAGCATCAGGGCTATCAGGGTTGGGAGCATAAATATTCAATCAATTGTATTGTTTTTCCTCCTTTCTGGTCGGAGGAGAGACAGTTTTCGGGTGCTTTTGTGAGCGTGCGCGTGTGTGCCCTTCTTTTTGATACCGTTGTCCCATATGGTTGATCCCGGAACAATGGCAATCCTTTACCTGCCGTGTTGCGAGCGAGATTGGCCAAAAGGTGCTTGTACAAGCGCAGCTTTGTTTTGTTGCTTTGAATTGACGGAATTTTGTGGATTAAAATAGAGAGCATTTGGTGTTGCTGCAATATTAGTTGTAGCGTTTTAAAAGACATTTAAAAGACAAATATTTCAAGAAGAACACACCACATGTGTAAGCGAATTATAGGAAATAACCGATAAAACATCCTCATTTACCACAGTTTTTAGCAAACATCTTTACTTCAAAGTGCTTCACAGAAGCCTTCTCGGCCCTATTTTCGCATCTTCCCCGACACAGGTTGTCAACGTCAGCAAACTCCCGGATTTTTCCAGCACAAAGCGTGTACGCACAATGCTATTATAGTACATACTTCGAAAAAGGGGATTTGCATACGTTTAACCATTCAGCGGCTCGCACACAATGGCGACCAAAGAACCTTTGCAGGCTTTGCGAAAATTGTCTCCGACAGCATTATTATTGCTTCGCTTTAAAGGTCTTAGATTAAGTTTTCTTTTCAATGCTCTCTCCACCGCCACACACAGTAGTATCGATTTGCTAAATCTGGATGATCGGGAGAAAAACATCTTCCAAAGGGAAGAAAGTTAGAGAGCGCTTGTGTGAACCTTCCGCCCCGTAGGTCATTATGCAGTGCGTGGTTTAGGAGAGTTTAGGATAAGGTTAGAATTTCTTCCAAATTCCCAGCGCACCGCTCTGCCCTGTCTGTCAAGCTCGGAAATCGTTTTATTGGAAAGTAGGTGTTGCTGTACGACGGCATCGTGGCTGGCTGGAAACGCGCCCCGGCTCACGACCTCAAGGGCCTCTCGCACGTCTCAAGTATGGCACGCATTCTTTCAAAAATTTCCTCTTTTCTTTGTACGCATTCCAACGCATTTGTGTGTGCGTGCGTGTGTGTGTATATGCTTAAGCGAGACTGGATGATCTACGACCTCGAGAGACTTTAGGCCCTCGCAGCGGGACACCGGCGACAAGCTGTCTGGTTGTCTGGCGATGGGCAGTTTTGGGCCTCTGACTTTTCGGGCGCGCCAGACTGTCTGGCATGGCCAAGCATCCTTGTGCCATCCTAATCCCAGGAAATGACGCACCGAATAACCGTAGCCCCGGGCAGCAGGTACACACGTTTATGAATGGTGTTTGGTCACCTACGGAACCATCGGCGGGCGGACATTAGGGACGGCGGTCTGGGGCTCATTATTTCCAGCGTGATGGGAAACTCCACAGCCAGCCATTTCATTCCATTGTTCCGCTCGAAACGGTCAATTCTTATTCATCCTTTTTTGTCTCCTTTTGGTTGGTAGACTTTTCTTCTGCTGACAAAGACCTTTCAACCAAATCAACACGTTATAGAGGGAAGAAACAAAAAGCACTACAGACACAGGAATCCCCTTGTGCAGCAAGGTCAGAAGGATATAAATATACATTTTTTGTGTGTAAATCTCCAATACTCGAACCAGGGGCTTGTGGCCCGGGGTTCGATCTGTTCGGGTTATTTGTTATGAGAAACAATAAGGAGAAAATGAGAGTGCCCGGGTCGAGCGATGGTATGGTACGGCGAGCAACACAGGCTACAGGGAGCCAAAGGAAGGTTAGGGTCAGAATAAGGTTGATGGGCGAGTTTTTTGTGCTTTCATTCAATTTTGTTACAAATTTTTGGGTGTTTTTTGCACTTTCTCGTAGCGATAGTAAACGGATTTTCCCACGCCAGGGATGGGTTCCTGTCTCTGCACAACAAATTGCGTATTTTACCTTTTTTCGGGGCATTTTTTTTTGTTGTGTTGCAAAAACAGGCAGAAAGGATGTCTCAGGTCATGTTGCAATTATGGACAGATTGTGTTTCATTTTGCAATAAAGCATTTGTCTTGCCTCAAAGAAACCTTTTTGTTCAACTCTTTTTTGTTTTGGGAAGACATTTTCCGATTCTGATTGCAAAAACCGATATTTTTGTTCCCTTTTTTCACTCCTTTTTGTTCTTTACAGTGAGCAGATTACAATCGATAGTTGCAAACTCAAACTATTGCACCAGATCTATTTGCTGATGAATTTTGATATCTTTGATATCAATTATATTACTATTTGTTCTTAATACTTGGTTTTCCAATGTTTTGCATGTTTTTTTGCTCTTTAATCTAGTCTTCTCGTCATCCTTTTATTGCTCTTTATTCTAGTACGTTTGTCGTAACACTACATACTTGCACAATGTTTTGAGCATTTATTTATTAATGTTTTCAGTTTCTCTTATGCTTCTCTTATATCTTGGCTTATTAGACTTTTACTTTACTTTATATTATATATTCAGGGTTTGAAAACTACGCTATAATTTACCATTCTTGAAGCTTATTCATTTCGACTAATGTTCATGATCGACCGATTATGAAAAAGATAAATAATTAAATAGATCTCAATTTAATCTTTTGTCTTTATTCTTTGTTTTATCTTTCAGTTAACATTTAAAGCGAATGACGTTTAACATTAAACAATCTCGAAGAGCTATTGACTTAACAAAAAATCAAATAAAAAAACATAGCAAACATTATAAAAAGAGCTTTATAAACACTGCACATAGAAAGCTTACGAAAAAAAGGATATTTTAAACAATACTCTTACATCTTACCCGTTATCGCTAGCTGCTTCTATTTCCAAGCAAAGGATTAGATTTCTCCCAAACATTACTCCAAAACGGATTCGTTCCAGTCAATCGACGTTTATCGATAGCGAAGATGTGTCCCAGCCCCGGCACGATCGCATATCTTTCGTTTGACATCTGTCACATAGCACCGGCAATTCGCTATCTTTATCTTTATTTTTTTGCGAAAAGATCAAACGATAGATTGAGCCATTTTTCCTTTCCCCGGTAACCGATACAACTCATCAAAGGAAATGCGACCGACGGGGAAAGTAGAACCTTTGGAGAGGATTAATCAAGCACACACACGGGCGCATGAATGCATGATCGAGCCTCGAAAGTGGCCTGCCATGCCATGTACAATCAAGGGCTGGTAGGGTAGTGTGACAACAGCAAGAAGGGAGCGTCGGGGGACAAATGCCATCACTGCGATTTGCCATTTGTGCGATTTGCTTTTTTTTAGTTGAAAGTTCACAGCAAAATCGAAGTTTGTCAATTTGGTTTTACAGTTTAGGGTGACCCCCTCGCCCCTCCCTCCGATCCCGTGCGATCGTCGTCTGTGGGCACGTTTTAATTGAGTTTCACGGTAGATTACATTTTAATGAAATTATCATCCGTCATCTGGGGACGGGATCGTCTTTCGGGTTGGCGATGATACTTCTTCCGATTTGCGTATTAAACCCTTTCCTTGGTTGCAGTCCTTTCCTTTTGGTAAGAAGTGTTGTTGTTGTTGGTTGCAATGGATGGATTTTTTACGATCCTTCAATCAAGGCGGAGAGGGCTTGAGACGATTTGATCCTTGCCCTCAGCCCCGGGGAGATTGATGAAGAGCACGAGCGCATAGCGCGAATGAATATTGATGAGAAAACCATACCATCATCTTCGAGGATGATTGGCAAGGTACGTCAAAAGGGTGTGTTAAGGGGGAAAGGTAGCACAAACACCGGTGTGGTTGTGTTCTGCTCTGCATTCCCTTGGAATAAAGGAAGTTTACTTAACCCGGGGAAAACGAACCAGCAACTCATTTAGACAATTTGTACCAAAAATCCGGTTTCTCTCGTCTTCCTGATTAATGGTAAAACACAAGTGAGTAATACAAAAAAACACCAGGATATTCTCTTGTGAAGGTAGATGCAAGGGTAAAAGAAACGTTAAAGGTTCGTGTATGTATGTGTGTTTTACTATCCACAACCGTGTACCAATCTCACCCCATGCAGAGGACAGCAGTTTCACAAACGAAATTAATCAATGTGAAGAGGCTTCGGGAGATGACGACGAGATGAAAGTATTAAGAAACTTGCGCAAAAAACCCCTCTAAAAATCTTAATGTAACGAAAAGGGAATGGTTCCTACTGACCTTCGAAATTTGGTCTAGTTTTTTTTTATTTGTTGTCTGCTGGCCGTTTCTTAAAAAAAAACCGTTCCTTTTAAAAAGGATTTTCATCCCGGCGAGTAAAATACCGCCACATCTGATGATAAAAACTGAAAAAAAAAAAACGGACGAAGACGACCTTTGGTTTTGTTCTAGCTGTCACTCAAAAGGACCTCATGTCAAGATGTCAGTTTTCCCCATTGTGTGTGTCTGTTTGCGTGTGCGCCCTTTTGAATTGGATGCGTTCGTCGTCGTCAGAGCGCGCGCGTTAACGTTGGCTGGCTGGCTGCTGCTCTGGTTACTGCACTTTGGGTAACCTCGCCAACCGACATAGGTCAATATACCAGAAGAACCGCAGCCTGTTCACATCAACTTCGTGTGCGTGTGTGTTTGTTCGAATTCCGAAGCGACTTTATCGACGCGCGCTAATTAAAATCATCTTCATCAACTGCATCGTTTTGTGGTATCGGAGTTAATGGCGTCTTGAAACATTCGAAACTGTCTATCTGCTTGTGTACGTGTGTTTGGTTCAAATATTATCCAACTTGAAAGAATATAAAGAGGATATAAAAGAAAATGAAACCGAAAGAGATAGAGAGACACACACACACACACACCTCAAGAGCCAGTTTGAGCAAGACCCGAAGCACCCGGGAGGAACCGGCGGAACCTTTTTAGCTAATTCCAATTTATGGCTAATATTACAGTTTTATTTTATTGACTTGATGGTCCATAGAAATATTGTTATATATCTTATTCACTTGTCGGATTAAGAAAACTGAGCATGGTTTATATGCATCGACATGGAGACGATGGGAAGCATCGGGCGTAACCAGTGCGCGAGGGTTTTGGGGTGTACAAACGCTCCTTCCAGTTTTTTTCCTGTTCTTTCTTTACGATGTTTACCCGTTTGTGGTTTGTGGTTCGATGACGAAGATGAAATAAAACGAGAAACTTTGCTTAGAAATTGATTGGCAATATTGCTGAAGCAAACAGATACGGCAACACATCGGTTGATAGCCCCGGTGCCCGTGTCAACAGTGAAACGAACATCGGGCGCGGGATTAAGCGCGCCGTTGAAGATGGGACGACACGGTTGTGTTGCTTTTTGTTTGGATATTTTATTCCGAGCACTTGGCTAGACAGATGCTTGAATGCTTGTTGATGTGTAGCAATTAATAATCCAGGAATGAAATAGCCACTCATATTGTTCGTGCGAATTCTCTTAGCATGGATAATGGTTGAAAAATATTATAACCTACACAAGCTTCAGTTTTCTTAATTTAGCAAGGCTTCACACTAGTGATGGGGAAAATGAAGATTTCGTCGGAATCGATTCCGGCTAGCTCCGAAATTTTCTGGAATCGATTCCGAATAGTAGGTCCGGAATCAGTTTCCAGAATCGATTCCGGAACCAATTTCGGAATCGGCTCCGGAACCAACTTCGGATTCGGCTCCGGAATTTGTTCCGGAATCGGCTCCGGAATCGGAATTGAATCCGGAATTGGTTCCGGAATCGGCTCCGGAATCAGAATCAGCTCCGGAATCGGAATCGGTTTCGGAATTGGATCCGGAATCAAAATCGGTTCCGACATCGGAATTGATTCCGAAATCAGAATTGGCTTCGAAACGGAGTCGGTCTCGGCATCTTCATAGGAATAGGCGTTTGAGTCAATGATGCTATGTGTTCATAACGACAAACAATCAAAATTTACTTGTAAATGATCTATTCACATGGAAATTCGCGGGCTTATTTCGCTTCCTACACTTCTTATTTCAATTCAAACCATTCCATTTCTGGAGTCAAGTTCTGATTCCGAAGCCGATTCCGATCCTGGAATCGATTCCGGAGTCAACTCCGGAGCCGATTCCAATCCTGGAATCGATTCCGGAGTCAATTTCGGAATCAATTCCAGTGTCGGCTCCGGAATCAGCTCCGGATTCAACTCCACAATCGGCTCCGAAACCAACTCCGGAATCGGCTCCGGAATCGACTCCGGAATCGGAATCGATTCTAGCATCGGAATCGGCTCCGGAGTTGATTCCGAACACGGAATCGGAATCGGGTAGGTCCGATTCCGAGCTCCCACCTCTACTTCACACAAACCGGAGTGCTTTAAAATAACCGTCTTGAGCATTCACCCTTTAGCTTAAGGGGAATATCAAAAAGGCTTTCAAGTCAAATATGATCAAACATCCAACACGTAGCGATGCCAACTAATGAACTGTTATTGAATAAATGCCGACTACAAAGCGTTCAACAGTTGAATTTTGATTGTATTTATCTTGAATTACTCATAAAAAGTAAGGCGTTAATTGTACCCAACATTAAACGATGTTTTGTGGTTTGTTTTACACTTCAAGAAACCTTCGCAGGCTTTATTATAAACTCTAGTTAACCGTAGTTTGATGGTGGAAAGCTGTAGTTTAAGGTCTTATCGAGGTCTTTGCAACCAAATTATATCCGATACATTCAATTGATTTTTAACAATCGTGTTTTTGCTCTGGTAAGCATTGTCGTTATACCAGCCTGGACTCTACATAAGCCTCAAAACCTCGCACAACATCCACACACACACACACCATTCATGGCTCATTGGCAACATCATTGAGCTGCTGTCTCAATTCGTTCGGCTTGACTAGAAGCGAGCGGTCTAGAGCCTAGTTAAGTACGGAATTGTTAGCCGGTGTCGATAACGTGCCCCCCGGCGGCGGCAGTAGTGCCAGCAAACATTTCTTTAAACTCGATTTTAATCCCCCCCTCTCTTCTTCGTCATCATTTGTGCCATTCAATCATCGTTCCCTTTCGGAACGATTGCATCTCGACACGGAGTCGGAGGAGCGCGCGGGACCGACTAAATTGATATTTAATAAAATCCACCCGAATCCAGACAAGCAAAACATCATGGAAACAGATAAAAAGCCCGAGAGTGCTGCATTCAAAACATCCTTAGGGCTTATATGTGTTCCCTCTTTAGCGTTTGCCGGGTTGTCTTTCCGGCAAGAGGGAGGGAGAGAGTGGTTTCTTTCGTTTTCCTGTACATTCCAGACAGTACGGAGCCGTGAAGTGTTGTGCTTTTTGTGGATCGATGAGGTCCGCGCGCGTGTGTGTGTGTTGATCACTTTTTCCCAATCCATGACCATCTCCGCGGCCATTTGGTTAGGCTTATGGACATTCTGTTGTTCGAAAAATTTTGCTCATTCATCGTGACACGGGGCTCATCGGTGAATCGGTGCCCGCAAATGGAAAACAATGCGAGAACAAAGCTGGCCAGAACATGCCGGGGGACAAGCCGTTCGAGTTCTGTTCTGGTACATTAGATAAATGGAGTCCAGCGTGTGTGTGTGTGTGTCCGGGGGGTCGGAATCGGGACAGGGGCATATTCAGCGCGCTCTCTCGGGGTAACGTTCCTCCAATTTGGGCTCTCATTCAGAAGTTGAGCGGTCCGAGTTTGACACGTTTGCCGTCACGTCATTTATTATGTACGGGTGCTTGTAATCTATTTTTCATTAATGAATGGTTGTGCTGGAATGTCTTGAAAATGTCTGGATGGTTTGAATGTATTTAGATAGTTTAAGTCCTTTGAAGTTGAGTAATTCTTGAAGTTTAAAGAACATTAGTGTAAATTATTAGACACTCGATATTGTTTACTCTTAAATATGCTTGAATTTGAGCCTTCCCTCGCCACATTCTTCAAGATAAAGGTGAATTCTTTCCACCTTACGCTCCATTACAGCATTAGTTTCAATATTGAAATGCTTCCCGTGACCCGTGCACGTCACTTCGCTATTGATTTTGGCCATTCACACAATCCGCCGTGACGTTATTGATTTCAAACGTCCAAATCTTCCCGTGGGGGATTACTTCTTTTGCCGATAGAGGGAGAGAGCGAGCGAGCGAGGGAGAGCCATTATGCGTTTCTGCAAATCTTTGAAGCCATTGTTGAGCGGATTTTGGGAACCTACCACCCTTCGGACAGGTGTACCATGTCCTGTATCAACCCCGTTTGAAGGTGGTATAAAGAAAGGAAGACAAAACTGCCTGCATAAAAACAGCTCGAAAATTCGCATAAACTACATTGTGAGGTGGGAAGAGTACAATATTTCTTATCAGCTTTCTATGCTTAGTGTCTGCGTATACACACGTCAGCCGCTCCGTCGACAAAGCAGTGCAGTTGGTGGGTTTCGGTGGAAAAACCCTCCGATCTGCTATTCCTTTGCCAGCCTAACATCTATCAAACCGAACAAAGCGCTCGAGCGCCAATTCTTTCGCGCCCAAGCGAAAATGTCAAACTTCGTTTGTGTGTATGTTTGTGTGTGCTAAGGAAAAACTTTCACTACCTTTGGTAGCATTTTTTCAAAATTCTTTACCGTCTCCGACCCCTTAAATATTGCGTCAACGGCGTGGCGCTAAGAGGATCGAGCCGAGCCGACCGAACAAGGATTGTGTGAGCTGGGAAATGCTTCGCTTTTTGATGGATGAAAGTGCATCAAATTGGCCATCTTAGGAAACTTCAAAGCGGCTTGTTTTGGAGGTGGATGCCGTCGTCGTCATCGTCGTCATCGTCGTCCGGAGCCATTTGTTCGTTTGTCGTTTGTGTGATTGTGTTTTCCTCACCCATTGTGTTTGCCCTTTGTGGCTCGAAGGTTTTGGCAGTGATAGGAGCAATAGGAGAGCAGTGGTGAGTGGTGTGAGTGTGTTTAAGAATTTAATTTGTAAAAGGTAGAAAGAATCATCGAGCAACAATGCTCGATTCGATTAATTCTTCTACAGAACTTTTTATACAGACTCATCGATTATTTAACATTTTTTTCGTTTTTAACCAGACTTCTTTTCACTTTCTTACTTGATTTGACAAAATGTTGCCAGTGTTTAGTTTATATAAAACCATGAATATGAAAATATAAGTAAGAAAATGTGACTTCAGCTCTACTCGCTTGTTAATTTGGCCTTAAAGCTCTAAAAAATAATCAATAATCACAAAGTTTCTGCATTTTTGTGTGACTCTTTAACAAGAGCTTTTGTCATTCTTTGCTCAATCTAAAGACATGTAGAACTTGATATATTTAAAAAAAAGCATTTTATATATTTGTTTTTAATATGTTTAAAGCACTCGATTAAGAATAGCTAATAAAAATATCAACTGAAAACATGTTCCTTATTTTTACAGGGTAACCGTATAATTTTTTGGATGCGTCTGTCAGTCAATTTATGATTTAAAGTGACTTTGGTCGTTATGGACCGTTTCGCCACTGATAAAAAAAACAATATTTAAACACAGTCTTTCTTGATTCGCAAACAGAAGCGATGGCACTGCTCTATTTGGCAGTTACTTGGATTTGTTTCGCGATTTATTTAGCGATTCCAACATATGTTTGAATCGTTCTTACGATTTATTGGCTTCTTTGCATTGAAAGTCTAAATCCTTAAATTTCATTCAAAATCATTTGGGATGTATTCAACATTTTTTTAGAAGCAACTAAAAACCAAAGGAAAATCCTATATTCACTACCAAACAGCTCATTCAAATGCGTTGAAAAAGAGTAAAAAACACGGGTTTTAAGTCAGTCCCGGATTTAGCTATGAATCATCAAAAGCTTAACATTGGGCCACGAAAGAGAAAAAAAATGAAAAGTCATAGAATTATCAATAAAAACAAAGAAATGATAAAAGTATACTATTTTCTTACTACGATAGTCTTTAAAAAAGAGACGTTCTTAGGTTTTATCAAATTTCGCCAAGAAAATGCTTTGTTTGTGAATAAGCATTTTTTCCTTCATCAATGGAAGCTACAGCAAACTAACAAGCTGTCTGTTGACCACTTCAGACACACGAGCATTCAGGAAAAAGTGGGTGTCCGGGAAACAAAAACTAATCATCTTCAAACCTTCCTCCTCCCGTGTGTGTGCGGCAGGGCAAAGGGCTAAAGAGCGGATGATGGTTTCCAAGCTTCCCTTTACCCGCAGTGGAGCTTTTAAGCCATCTGCCACCCGGATCGCCAAACGGTGGAACAATCAACTGCCACGGGAGAAAAAAAAAGGGCCGCATCAGCCACCAACCGAACAGCCGCCGAACGAAACACCGAAACGCGCTATCGATCAACTGTCTTTTCTCCCACATGTGATCGGTCCAATTTCCATATTCAGTCAAACGGTTCTCGTCCGCTTCCTTCCAACCATGGCTTCGTTCTTTGCAGCGGCCACACCGACCACAACAACGTCCAGCACTCGGGCGTCACTAAAAAATGGAATGATGGGGAGCAGCAATGGAGCACGGGAGGTTTATTCCATTCCGACCAACAAATGGTGAGGCGGCGGTAACGGGCGAGCTGTTTTTGGAACAAAAAATATGATTTATCACTCCACTAATTCATATCCCGAACAATAGGTGTATAATGTACTTTGACATGTTGAAAAAATCATAAAACAAATAAATTGTTGATGATATGAAGGAATCCGAACGCAAAAGGCAGGGCCAAGGCACCACAGATACACACACACAACACGACGGAGCCAAAGACGGAGCGGATGATTCTGTGTGAGGCTTTTGACATGATGTTGGATCTTTTTTTGTTGTTGGAGCTGGACCGCTTGGAGCTTTCGGAGGGAAAAAGTCCCGGGCCGAAGTTCCTGTATGACCGAGGTACAATTAAGACATTTTGGTACGACGCATGAGTTTGAACGCGGGGTTTTTGATCGCAGCCCTGCAGCAATGATGACGCAATTTCTCAAAAACCACGCGATGCTGGAATGTTGGAAGGCATGAACGGTGGCTTGAAGGTAGATCGGCGCGCGCGCGCGGTACGGTGGGTTTGATGACGGATGATCGATTAATGTGTGAGACGGTTTGGAAGAGTCCTTTGAATGATCGTCGTGCCTTTGCTCGAGAGAAACCGCAAACGAATGATTCCCATAGAAATGGAATGATTCCTTTTCAGCATGTCCTGCATTTGCATCGCATGAATGAAGACATGCTGATGGTTACCTCCCTTACCTAAAAAAAGCTCTTGTACGTCGTCGTCATCGCTTGCCGCAAAGGCACCGACGTTCTTTGATATTTAAATTAATTGATAAATTATTCACCCATACTCACACGGTGCCTTAAGGCAGGAGGTATTGAGTGTTACCGAAGGTACTTTCTTGCAAGTGGTGGTGGTAAGAACCTAATGAGGACGAACGGTGTGCGAGCGGGCTCGCTCGCGCGTGCCTCACTGCCGTTGGTTTGCCGATCGAGTTTTCCACCAGCAATAAATAAGCATTAGGCGAGCCCGTTGAGCCGTTGATTTGCTGGCATCGTGGCATATGGAAGTGGTGTGCACCAGATCGGATGTAGTTCAGTCAAAATAGCATCAGCAAAAGGGGTACTGCTGGTTGCCCCGGGCATGTTGAGACGGTTCGGTTAATAATGCTGTTAGTAAACATTAGAAGAGATTAACTGTTGACAATTTATTGAAGCGCTTTAGGTGAGTGTAGAGGGCAACAATAATAGGTTCAAGTTTTGTTTGTTTGAAGCACCTAATTTATGCTGCCTGGTTGGTGTAATTTCTCATAGTTTACACAGTTTGGATTGGTCGTACCGGAGATGGAGAGCTTAAGAAGAGTTGGGTGGATATATTCCACATGACAGCATAATCGAGAAGCGTTAGTATGGAGTGATGTTGGTTTAAATCCCTGATGTAGAGCTAATAGGCTCTAATTTTTATGTCAATTGCCTAATAAATTCGTTACTTTCTAGAAAGAAGGAGAATATGCCACACCATCTGCTACAAAAGCGAAATAGAAAGTTTAAAGTAATTAATTTTCTATTGTGAATGTGTCCACCGCTGTGGCCTTCCTCTTAGCCAACCTCCTTTTTTTTGCTAGAGGAAAATTCGCACACACGAGTTCGCTCTGAAAGTCTCTGATTAATGATCCGGTACATGTGTCCCCCGGGCTCATGGCCCAGCCCACCGATTGATAGCTCTATTACGTGCTAAATGGGAATCAAATTCGCGTCGAATGCCACCACCACCAGAGGCCGCCGCGTTGCGCCAGAGGGCGCGCAGTAACATAAATGGCAATAATTTATCGAGTGTACCATAAAATCGGTAAACGCCCCAAAATTTTAAACTCTTTCTCCGCTATATGCGTGTGTGTGTGTGCGTTTGCTTTTTTCACACGATACACGGGTAGGTATTGCCACAGAAAGGAAGGAAGAAATCGAATGATTTTTATCAGCAGGGGTTAACGCTCGGGGATGCGGTGTTGGGCAGTTGACATTTTAGCGATGCGACCAAAATTGATTCCGCTTGACTCAGTTTCTAATGGGGTGCTAATGCAATTTTGCCAATCGTTTTTGCCAATGGTGCAGAATTAGCATATGCGCCATGCAGTTTAACCCCTTTCGCTGAAACGTGTTCGATGCG